>NW_027168482.1:0-127500 GCF_036898095.1 Palaemon carinicauda | reverse complement strand
TCGGTAATGAGAAGTCATTTTCGCTTTCGACATCGAAAGAAAACTTTGTTTCTTCAATATACTCATCACTGGAGGATTCAGAACTAGTGCTCTCATTATCAAACAGGTTATTATTATCAAATTCCACAACAAGAATATCATTTATTTCATCTAAAGAAATAACCTTCCTCTTTAGACCTTTCATTACAAAAGGAACAACAAATAACCACTTATGCATGAACGCCCGAGCGCACTGATAGGAAACCAGTTCAAACCAGAGTTTTGTAACATCAAGCTACCTTCAGAAAAATAGTTGCCAGACATCATATAAGTTTCTATTCACAGTCCCCATATGCTGAGTGTTGCCAAGTGGTGATCCTATACTTACTATACGAGTAAAGTAACATCACGAGACTGACGGCTTGTAAAAGGCAATTAAAGTCATGAACGGAATATACAGTTGAAGGCGGGTACCGAGTAGATCGTGGTGAACGGTTTATCACGTGGGTGACGCTTAACAGGTTAAAAAAACATTTTATATAGTTCGGTATTTTCTCTATCCATCCTCTCCCAGAAAACCTTCAAATGTGAATTATCGGAATGTGTGCAGATCTTGGAAGTGCGATAACTAGTTAGCGACTGAGAATAAAAAAAATAAAAAGCCCGATTGACGAATGACGATGCTGATGAAGAGGATATCGAATACCGATTTTTCCCTAATTGATTTTTTCTACGTTCTGTCTAATCCAATGTACAGTACATTCTTATGTAAAGGGCGAACCCCAACATTTCTTGATGCTGCTACACTTTAATTATAGATATTTTACCACCTATTTATAATCTTTATTTATAATAACATCTTTAGTAAAAGCTCTTCAATATCACTTTCAGGAGTAAATGCGTTTATGATCGACGATGAAACGTAAAAAAAAAAAACGTTTTCCTTTTAAGAAGGCGTTTTTTTAGGAAAAAAAAACAACACGAAACAAAATTGCTCATATTTAATTTATTTTGATTTTCTAAGGATAAATAAAACATTAATTATAACATTATTATTACATAGTACCTGGTAACATATCTTTTGCCGCAAAAGTTAACCTATAGACAGATGTTAAAATTGGTTAGCGAGTTCGTTATGATCGGCGATGGAACGTACTAAACAAAGTAATGGGTTTGGTTGTGGTGACATGTTTGGCAGTAGCATGATATAAAATAGTCTTTATTTTGATGGTTTTTAATTTAAAGTTTAATGAATAAGGATTTTTCACCATAATCACAACGTAAGTATAAAAATTAATTAGTACAAATATGGAATATTATACATATAGGTGTTGGACAGTTAGGCTAGGCCTAGCGACAAGTTCACACAACAGATGGGCAAACCTTAACATTTTTCATCCAAAACTAGTCTTAAAATGTTTGAACAGATATCTTTCTCTCACATTCTCCCCCCCCCCTTCTCAGACATCGGGGAACCATCACCCCCCCCCCCCCCAATACAATTAAGAAAACAATAGATTTCCTACACTTCGCGGTGCTTGACTCGCGGATTTAGAATGCTCCTCGCAAATACAGGAAAATTAATTTTTAAAAACTATCGATCGCGTAATTGAGGAATCGCGTAATTAGAACACGTGTAATTCGGGACCCTACTGTATATATATTACTGTATATATATGGGTTATGGAAAAAATCCGCGAAGTGGTGAATCCGCGATGGTCGAACCGCGAAGTAGCGAGGGTTCACTGTAGTCTGATTTTTATATGTAATTTCAGGCGATTTGATTTCCAAATTTTACTCAACCTAGCCATTGTCTGATTTGCTTTTTTCATTCTTTCACTAAACTCTAATTCTAAAGACCCTGTATTGGATATAATATTTCCTAGATACTTAATCCTTTCTCCTTCATATGATATTTCATCTTTCATTGCATACTCCATTCTCATCATCTCTGTCTTTCTTCTATATCTTCAGCCCAACTTCATGTAATATTTCATGCATTCCGGTAAGCAAGCATTGCAAATCCTGTGGTGTTCTGCTAACAAGGCCAGCAACATCAGCACACTCTAGGTCTGCTAAATTCCTATCACCAATCCAGTCCAATCTTTCTTTACCCTCTCCGACTGTTCTACGCATTACAAACTCCCCGAGGAGGATAAACAACATAGGTGACAACACATTCGCGTGGAGTACTCCGCTGTTCACTGGAAATTCATTTGCTAGGACTCCATTAACATTAACTTAGCACTTGCCATGCTCATGAGCAGACAATCAAATTTACATATATAAGAGGCACTCCATAATAATGCAGGACTCTCCATAAAATTGGCCGGTGCACCCTATCAAAGGCTTTTTCTTAGTCCACAAATGCAGTCAAAAGTGGATTTCTATGTTCTACCCATTACTGTATAACATGTCTCAAAATGAAAATTTGATCAATGCAACTTCTACCTTTTCTAAATCCTTCTTGTTCATCTCTCAGCTTATCATCAGTCTTTCTCACCTGTATCTTTAGAATAAGCATAGTATATATTTTCATAAAAAGCTGACATAAGTGTTATGCCGCTGTAATTATTGCAATCAGTCAGGTAACCTTTTTTTGCCATTTTCACCATAACTCATAACACCCATTCCTCAGCTTTTGCCTCTTCATGCCACATTCTACAAAATAATCTTGTAAGTAGTCTGGGAATCACTTTATTTTCAGCCAGTATCATCTCGGCAGTTATTCCATCATATTTAGGGGCTTTCCATCTCATTAGTTTTTTTTAATGATAGCTTCAAATTCAAACACTGAATTCATTCATGGGCACATCAAAGTCTTCATCAGCTTCAGGTATATCAATCAAATTATTCCCTTCATGTCTCCTATTCATAACCTCACAAAGTGTTCCATCCGACGTTGTCTTTCTTCATCTTCTGTTGTTATAGCAAATCCATCTCTCTTTTTGATGGGTATATGCATCTTCTTGTTTGTCCCCCTAGAGATTTCATTAATAATTCTATGAGAAATTCTTACACCATAGCCACTTCCTGAATTCATGGCTTTGTCAGCCTCATCTGCTTTACTGTGTAAATATTCTCTCAAGTCATTCCTAGCTTTTCTTTTGGCCTTCCTATCAATACTGGAATACATAGCATGCTCTACCTTGTAATTTTCTTTACTTTCACAAATCTTTCAACAATCAATATCTTTTTGTCTCCTTTTTATAGTATCCCAAGTATCATTTAATATCCATGGCTTCCTCCTTGTAACTGCGTGTCCCAAGACTTCACTACCAACTGACTGATATATGGTCTGACTTCACTACCAACTGACTGATATATGGTCTTAATATCACACTATTTTTCATTAATCGTCTGCTCTTTGTCTCTTAAAGTCTCTAAGAATGAAAATTGATTCCTACATTCAATTGCAAATGTTTCTCTGTGCTCTTCTTCTAAAAGTTTAGATGTATCAAACCTATATTTTCTATCTACCTTTCTGTTGTGTGCTTTCAGTTTTAATTTCAGTGTGGCAATGAGGAGCTGGTGATCACTACCAATATCTGCACCTCTATAGCTTCTTCCATTTCTCAGACTCCTCTTTCTCTCTTTATTAACAGCATATACTTGTGGATGTTCTTGTGTTGAAAAAGCGTACCTCCAATGACACGATTGTTTGCTGAACAGAAACTTATGATATGTTCTCCATTTTCATTTGCAACGTTGCCAAGACCCTCGACACCCATCACATTCTCTATCCCTTGATTATTCCTTCCAACTTTAGCATTGAAATCGGCAATCACAATTTTCATATCTCTCTCTGGGATCTCATCTATTACACAATGCAGCTCTTCATAGTATTCATCTTTCCTTTCCTTCAGGGGAATCATTTGTTGTGGCATAGCAAACTACAATACTCATGTTGCACTGCTTTGATTTGAAGTTTGCTAGTAACAATCTACTATTTACAGCTCTCCACTCGGTTAATGCCTTTTCTGCTCTTGGTGTCATCATCATTCCTACTCCTCTTCCAACTCCATCTGATCTCCCTGAGTATATATATATATATATATATATATATATATATATATATATATATATATATATATATATATATATATATATATATATATATATATATATATATATATATATATTGCCTTGGTCTAAAGTTTCCTTACCAATCCCCTTACAGTGTGTTTCACTTAGGGCCAGGATATCCAAACTATATTTCATAAATTCACTCTCCAATTGCTGTAACTTCCCAATCTGATTCATGGTTCTAACATTCCAATTACCTATTTTCAATTTTCCTTTAGCATTTATAAACCGTGAGATTCTTAGCCCCCCGCTATGCCCGGGACTGGGGGCCATTCTTTCATCTTTTCTTTCCATGACTGACTAAATCCATAGAGGATTCATTGGCTATATACATCAAAGGATAGCCAGTTCCTTGTGATGCGCAGTGCCTATCTAAAACAAGTGACCCCTGCCAGTCCATGCTAATTTTAGTAAGATTAACCGCCAGGCATCTGGAGTAAAAGCCGAAGAGACAGTTTGTCCATTGCCTTGAACTCCATCCGTCACCCTGCTGCCAGTGACCTCATCGAGATTTAGAGGGGGGCATTTCTTCTACACCCAAAGTTCTCATCACTCCACCAAGTTGCTCATCTGCTTATGCGAGTATAACCATTGGCAAACATATATTGCCAAGATATACCACCTAGCACGGCAACGGCAAGAAAATACCAAGGAAATATTGTCCTTCGTGCTCCAGGGCCAGTGAATCATTGTGAACAGCACAGACTTAAAGATTCAGGCTCTATTGAATCTGTGACCAACCCCTCTTATGCTGAAATATGTCCGACAAATAATGACTTATCATCAAGAACCAATGCTGTTATGGGAGTTCCGGCTGCCTGGTCGCTAGTATGTATTCGACTACTATCCTTTAACATTCGGCCATCGCTGGAGGACATTCTTTTCTGCACACACTTAGTACCAGACCTCCAGGTAAGTACAATGAACCTTTCTTTAAGTTAGTACTGTACATTTTTTTAACTTCCGATATTGTTATGCTTTGTTCTTGGCGATAGAGTTAAAATAAGACAGGTAGTCATCGACTTATACGGCATACAGTATGCGACTTATGACTTCGACTTTACGACAATTTTTCCAGGGTGACGAAGTCACGTCTATCGAAAATAGTACGCTAATACTGCAAATATTTCCTTAGAAATAATCTATTGTATAAAAATAAACTGGTTTATCTTGGTAAATTAGTATTTTCTTTTATTGGTAATATACAATATCCATTTTCATTAAATAGCACATCACGAAAAGTTTTAATATCTGTCGAGTTAAAATCGTATGTCTGGTGATGTCATATTATCTGCGGAAAGCGACTGGGCAATACATGAACAGTGATTTTACCAATAGGCTAACGATTATTGTTAGTATTCCCGTTATCAAAATATAGTATGGGCCCTAATTATGCGTGTTATAATTGTGTGATTCCCCATTTATGCAGTCAGTAGTTTTCAAAAATAAATTTACATTATTATTATTATTATCATTTGCTAAGCTACAACCCTAATTGGAAAAGCAGGATGCTATAAGCCATGGGGCTCCAGCAGGGAAAATAGCTCAGTGAGGAAAGGAAAAAAGGAAAAATAAAATATTTCAAGAAGAGTAACAACATTAAAATAAATATCTCCTATATAGACTAGAAAAACTTTAACAAAACAATAGGAAGAGAAATAAGATAGAAGTGTGTGCTCGAGTGTACCCTCAAGCAAGAGAACTCTAAACCAAGGCAGTGGAAGACCATGGTACAGAGGTTATGGCACTACCCAAGACTAGAGAACAATGGTTTTGATTTTGGAGTGTCCTTCTCCTAGAGGATCTGCTTACCATAGCGAAAGAGTCTCTTCTACCCTTACCAAGAGGAAAGTGGACACTGAACAATTACAGTGCAGTAACCCCTTGAGTGAAGAATTATTATTTGGTAATCTGTGTTGTCAGGTGTATGAGGACAGAGAAGAATATGTAAAGAATAGGCCAGACTATTCAGTGTGTGTGTGTGTAGGCAAAGGGAAAATGAACCATAACCAGAGAGAAGGATCCAATGTAGTACTGTCTGGCCAGTCAAAAGACCCCATAACTCTCTAGCAGTAATATCTCAACGGGTGGCTGGTGCCTTCGCCAACCTGCTACCTATCTGCTAAGCTGTTCAAAGTCTGAGAGTCAAGCACCACAAAACATATCAAATCTATTGTCTTTTCAAGTATAGTATATTGGTAGTCCTAGGTACGCTGCTTGATAATAAATGTAATCAAGCGATATTTACCTTAAATTTTTATTGACATAATTCCATAATAAATAGCCTATTTTAGGAAAAATTCCATATCAACAATGAAATCAGCTTTTAACTATATGAGTCAAACTGACAAAATGTAAACAGAATTGTAGTTATGTTCTTGCAATCTTTATCTTTTTGGGCTCAGGCCATGTCGTCCTGATGGAAGGTTCCTTTAGTAGCTTCCTAAGGGTATATTTGACTTCAGTGGATATTCCCAGAGAATTACACTAAAGGTTTCCAGAATTCTAACTTCTGGCACGAGTACCCTCAAGGTTGTCCTTTAGGATATCGCATAATAATGGGACGTATTCTTGACACGCCACATAGCTAACTGCACCCCACATAGCGTTTACGATTCAAGGGGGGAACAAGTGGCAAGATATAGGAGGAGCCGTTACAAAGTTCTCCTCCTCCGTTACTGTTATAGGCACTCGGATGACGTCTTATTCGTCGCCATCTTGCTGACATCATCTCTGCCCACCAACTCCATTCCTTTTCGTAGTAGTGTCTTGACCAGGTGTTGTTTTCCCAGTTTCTTGCTATTTACGCAGCTATGTCACAATCTTCAGCCTCTTCTGTCTCTGGAAAGTTGAGTATTCACTTCTTATACTGTATAAATTAGCTCTGGCCTTAGAGTAACGTCTTTCTCTCAGAATAAACTGTGTTTTGTGGCGGAGTTATTTCCTAACCGGAGGCGTCGCCGACGCTGTCATTCGCATCCCATGCTTTATTTAGTTAGCCAGAACAACTATCAGTATTAGTTATTTAGTCTTCATTGCTAGGGATTAGTTATATTATGCCGTTAGTATTCTTTAGTTTCAGCGAATGTAGGTAGCCTATCTTCGTTGCTAGGCATGCTAGCCTAGGCGCTTTAGTTTACTTTCATGCATGATATAATATGTGTTCCTAGTGTTATCCTATTTAAATGAAGATATTAGGCAATTATACATATAAGATTCGCTGATTGCACATGGGTATTTCCTCCTTCTAGAGAGTATACAAGGGGTTTTGATGAATCAGGTAGTCGATTCCCCTGCTCCTAGCCTAGTAGCCTAAGGGGTTTTGATGAATCAGGTAGTCGATTCCCCTGCTCCTAGCCTAGTAGCCTAGGGGCTTTAGTATAATTTTGCACATCCCCGGTTACCTTTCTTTATAAGGTAATCTCTCCTCCCTTTGAGGTAGCCTAGGCTGCATCCTAGCCCTCCTTTCCCTGAATTGTGATTCGGGTAAGGTTAGTCTAGGGTTTTCCTCCCCGTTCCAAAGGCATTGTGCATGAGCTTTGCATTCGGGTCAGAACCTGAGTAACTGTCGTGTGCCTCCAGCTACTCCAATAGGTGAATGAACTTTCCTGTTGGACACCGTTGGCTGGAATTGGGGGGGGGGACCTCTGCAAACCCACCCCCCCCCCTAGACCACACCTGGAGGGATCATGAGATCCCTCCTCCCTGTGGCCTAGCGACTTGTCCTGCGCTTGCATACTCTGGGCTGGGAGATATGATTTTCCATAGCCTAGGGTAGGCAAGCTTAGGGATTCTGTTTCTTTATAGTTTGGGACGGCCTGATGATGCCGGTTCCTTACTGTACTAACCCACCCTAGGCTGGAGAATGAACTCTCTTTATAGCTGGGGCGGTGCTAGTGCCGAAACGGAGTCCCCTTGTTAGAGTGCTGGGGAAGGCTTACGCCAACCCCTTACACTCCTTACACAGGACCCTCCCCCCCCCCCTCTGTCCTACGGTGATGGCCTAGCCATCACACCCCTGTCCACTGTCCTACATTTCATTGAGTGCCGGTGGGTTGTGGGGTCGGCCTGGTCTTTCGCCTGCTGGGCCGAGCCGTTCAGCTTTCCCCGCACAGGGTTGCTCTGGGATAGCCTGGCCGCAGGTCTAGCTGCTGGCGGGAGACGACCTTACTATTTTAGAGTGTTCTTCAGTCCTCCCTTGGACCGCCACCTGCAGCCCTAGCCGACTGATACCGGCAGAGCAGCGGCTGGATGGAAACCTGATCATGATATGTTCTTTCCTTCCATTTGAACCCTCCTTCCCGAGGAAGGCGGGGTTAGGGTGGCGAAGCTGCCGCCCTCCCCTCTCCTTCCCTCACTGCTTTCTCTCTCCGGGCTAGTGCTGTCTCACGCGGCCCACTGTCACACCGACTCTCGGGCAGTGTAGCCTAGGTCACCGCCCAGTCACATAGCATGATGACAGGTTAGGTGTACCTTCAGCCGGTTGCCCGCCGGCGTGTCGGCGGCCCGCCAGCAATGCATGGGGTTTTCTCCTTTACCCTCCCACATAGAAAGATGGCTGGGGCGGGTTGCCCTCTGCTGGCAGTCCCCCGGTGGCTGGTGGGCTTCCGGCAGTCCGGCGGGCCGCCGATGCGAGCCGGCTCCACATATATTTACAGTATTATGTCAGTGGACTGTCCTCTTGCACTAGCCCTGCCGTCAGTACGCCGGCAATGTCCGTTGTATGGCTGTATACAGTAGCCAGTACATCTGTGGTATAGTACATAGCGTAGACAGAAAACTATGGTGTATAGTTATGCAATAGATAAATTTCTAGCATACTCTGTGCATCCATGCACAGTCCCTTGCCGGGACCAACCTGAATTGGGGATTAATATCCTCCCCTTTTCTTTACGCTGATTGATCATGGGCTCCCCCTTTATTCCACTATTGATTCCTTGGAAGCAGTGCTGCTTACACTACTCTACCCCTAGGGTCTAGATTCTTCCTTCGGGCTTCCCTCGATAGGCGCCCTAGAATTAATTGTGGAGAAGGGTCACGGCAACTGGCTGGGCGGGATTCACAAGTATGCGTCTTTCCTACTTCATTTCCAGCTTACCTATCCTAAGCTTACACTTGGAAAGGGATTTTATATTATAATTAAGATTACATTAAGATTAATCTAAGATTACTCTAAGTCTAAGATGATAGACTTCCACATACTCATGTACCTTTCCTTTCTTTACAGGAGGAGTACATCCGGTGTGAGAGCGCCTTCTGCAGCATTCGGTGCCGGGACTTCTACGGCCATCTGGCGTGCTGAACGCACGCCAGCTGCTCTGTCACCCAGGGGTCTCTGATGTACTTGGACCCGCAGGTATGCACCACGTGCAAGGACCTGCTCAACGAGGCGATCGAGATTTCCCAGTCTGCGTAGTCAAGGGACATCGCCTGGGAGAAACTGTGCAAGTGGGTGCATGGTTTCCAAAAGACGCCACGGGGCCTTACCTTCCCAACGAGCGGATGAGGGCTATGCTCTTCCCTAATGCGTCCAGCTGACGGTCGATCCCAACGTATGGGACGCTTTGCAGGACATCCACTTAGATGACAACAGGATGTCAGAGGTCTCAGACACCACCAAGAAGACCCTTATGGCCGAGGGTCACGAAGAGGAGCCTACGGCAGCTCCGGAATCCGAGGAAGAGGACGTTGCAACAGTCTCTGTGTCTTCGGTTATTGTATCGGAACCAATTCCCTCTACGTCGTCCACTCCTCTGCCCACGAAACCGGACGACTCTATGGATTCTTTTCAAACCATGATGGTGATCCTCGAGGAGAGGTTCAGGAAGAGGGACGAGGATTTCAAGAAGGAAATCCTTCGCTTGACGATGTAACACGGGCCTCAGAGGAGGCTCAACGTCAAAGAACTTCCTACCTCCTCAATATCTAAGATGCATCCCAGACCATCCAAGACTGGAAGATGTAAAATACACCGGAAGATGCATTAGCAACTCTCTGGTGGATATACGAGGTGCCTCATACTGAGGGACCTGGGGGAACCCCCCCCCAAAAAAAAATAAGACCAACCCGTGGAAGCATGCCGAGTACATGCCCTTCACCAGCGGGAGGATTGTGATTTCGGACAAGCTAGGCGCCGTCCCCCTTCAAGAGGTGGAATTCTGGCCTAGCTTTGAATCGTACCCGGACTGCTTCGTACGACTCAAGTCAGAAGCCGTTTCCAAGGAGGAAACAGAGCCGAAGGAGGTCATCGTGTTTGACCACACGAAGGTTCAATCCCTGCTAGCCGGCTGACTGAAGGACAAGGGCTACACCAACTCTAAGGTGCCAGCCCTTAGCAAGAAACATCCGTCCTTTCGTGCTCCTGATACAATGGTCTTCCCCTTCGGGGAGAAGTCTCTCCTGGCAGTGCTAAAGGCGGTGTAGGCGAGGAAACCTTGCCTTACATTGGAGGAATGTAGGCCCCTCTCCCTCGCCTTATCCCCCGATGACAAGAACTGGAAGGACATCCAGTTAACTTTCTCTGTTGGAAAGTTGGAGGCCGACATCGCTGGACGTTAGTTCAGTGAGAACCTCCCCAAACTGTCCGACTATCTCCTTCGTCGGGAACAGGATACGAAAGAGAGGCTAGCCGCCTCTCTCTCCCTCCAGGTGATCATGGAAACAATGGCTGGGGAACAGAGGACCCCAGGTGTATTCATGGTCCTAGCCAAGACCCACTTGGCAACCCTGACGAAGGACTTCTATAGCTTCGTCAGAGCATGGAGGGCCTGCCGGGAGTTCGTGTTTTCGTCAGCCACGATTAAACACGAACCGAGGAAGCTGATTGCCTCCAACATCTGGGGAAAGGATCTCTTCCCCAATGACTTGGTCAAGGAGATCGTCGACAAAGCCACCACGGAGAATAGGAACCTTCTCCAAAAGTGGGGCATGTCGTGGAAGAGGAAGTCTTCCCCGGATGAAGGCCCCAACCGAAGAAGAAGTCCAAGAGACCAAGGGCGCAGCATGGTCAGGCTAAGCATCAGCTTCCCACGGCCGCAGCTCCCCAGTTGGTGGCGCAGCCCCAACAACCCCTCAAACTGGTACCCCAGCCGGTAGTGACTCAGTCACCAGCCTTTACGCCTGCCTACGAGAGGCAGACTACTACCTTTCGTGCCAAAGGTAGAGGCTCCGGGAGAGACTCCTCTAGACGTCCCTCCAGAGGGAGAGGAGGCAGGGGAGCAAGCAGTCGAGGAGTCAAGCCCTCCGGAAACCAGAAGCAATGAAATGCTTCAGGTGGGAGGAAGACTCCGTCTCTTCAGGGATCGTTGGACCTTCGATCCCTGGGCTCACAGCATCATCAAGAACGGACTAGGCTGGAGCTGGAGAACATCACCACCAGCTTTCCCCCGATTCTTCCAACACTCCACCCCCGTCCTGGAAGAATACGTCCAAGAACTCTTAAACAAACAAGTGATCAAGAGGGCAAAGTTCATCAGGTTCCAAGGAAGACTGTTCTGTGTTCCCAAGAAAGACTCCGACAAACTCAGAGTCATTCTGGACTTGTCCCCTCTCAACAAGTTCATTGAGAACAACAAGTTCAAGATGCTGACCCGAAAGGCATACACAGTCTCGATAGACATGGCGGACGCCTACTTGCACATTCCAATGAATCGCCAGACCTCCTCCTACCTAGGATTCAGGCTTCAAAAAAGACTACGTTTTCAGAGCCATGCCTTTCGGGCTAAACATAGCCCCAAGGATCTTCTCAAAGCTTGCAGAGACAATCGTTCAACAACTACACCCACAAGGCGTCCAGGTGATGGCTTACCTAGACGATTGGCTGGTGTGGGCAGCATCAGAAAAGGAATGCATGCAAGCCTCTGAGAAGGTGATTCAATTCCTGGAACATCTAGGATTCAAGATAAACACTAGAAAGTCTCGACTATCTCCAGCTCAGAAGTTCCAATGGCTAAGCATACATTGGGACCTCCAGTCACACCGTCTTTCCATTCCGCTAAAGAAGAGGAGGGAAATAGCGAGGTCTGTCAGGGGACTTCTCAAATCAAAACGGATTTCAAGACGACAACAGGAACGGGTGCTCGGCTCCCTCCAGTTCGCTTCAGTGACAGACCCAGTGCTAAGAGCACAACTAAAAGATGCATCAGGGGTCGGGAGAAGATACGCATCAAAAGCTCGAAGAGATCTCAAAAGACCACTACCGTCTCGGTTACAATCACTCCTCAAGCCATGGTCGGAGGCCAAGAAGTTCAGGAGGTCTGTACCTCTGCAACTACCTCTGCCCTCGGTCGTCATCCATACGGACGCATCGCTAGAAGGATGGGGGGTCACTCCCATCAACGTCAGGTTCAAGGAACGTGGTCCCCTCCGTTCAAGATGTTTCACATCAACATCTTGGAGGCCATGGCAGTCTTTCTCACATTAAAGAGGCTGTCCCCACGTCCCTCAGTCTACATACGACTGACTCTGGACAGATACGTAGTGGTCAGATGTCTGAATCGTCAGGGCTCAAGATCGCCCCAACTCAACCAAGTGTTGTTGCCCATCTTCTGTGTGGTGGAGAAGAAAAGATGGCACCTCTCAGCAGTTCACCTTCAAGGATTCCGCAACGTGACGGCGGATGCTCTATCCAGGATAGCTCCGATAGAGTCAGAATGGTCCCTAGACACAGATTCATTCTCCTTCATCTCTCATCAAGTCACGGAATTGCAGATCGACCTCTTCGCGACGAGCGAAAACAAGAAACTTCCTCGCTACATGGCCCTATACGAGGACCCTCGAGCGGAAGCGGTGGACGCCATGTTCCTAGACTGGAACAGATGGACCAAGATTTACCTGTTCCCTCCGCCCAACCTTTGGCTAAAAGTCCTCAACAAGCTGAGATCCTTTCAAGGAATAGCGTCCCTAGTGGCTCCCAAGTGGCCCCGGAGCAACTGGTTCCCTGGAATTACAACCGAAGCTAATTCCCCTGCCGGACCCAGTTCTGTCTCAGCAAGTTCAGAAGTCGACTGTCTTCGCTTCATTACAGAAAACCCGAGACCTTCATCTCATGATTTTCTCTCCCTAGCCGTCAAGAAGAGGTTTGAGATCTCGAAGGAAAGCTTAGACTTCTTGTAGGAATATAAAACGAAATCTACCAGAAGGCAATATGAGTCATCTTGGAAGAAGTGGGTGGCCTTTGTCAAGGAGAGAAATCCTATGGAAATATCGATGGATTTCTGCTTGTCCTTTTTATTCACCTTCATGGACAAGGCTTAGTGGCTAACACAATTTCCACGTGTAAATTGGCCCTGACAAGACCCTTACTATACGCCTTCCAGATAGACCTGTCCAGCGAAATTTTCAACAAACTGCCAAAAGCATGTGCTAGACTCAGACCTGCAGCCCCTCCGAGACCTATCTCCTGGTTTCTCGATAAGGTGCTACATTTTGCCTCAGGTTTGCACAATGAGACTTGCCCTCTGAAAGATTTGACTCAGAAAGTGATTATCTTGTTTGCTCTAGCCTCGGGGGCTAGAGTTTTTGAAATTGTGGCATTATCAAGGGAAGAAGGCCAGATTCAGTTTACGGAAACAGTCGAACTCACCCTCTTCCCTGACCCAACGTTTCTCGCCAAGAACGAGCTACCCTCCAAGAAATGGGGTCCCTGGAGAATGTGCCCTCTGAAGGAAGATATCTCCCTGTGTCCAGTGGAGAGTCTAAAGGTCTATCTTTGCAGAACTTCAGACTTCGGTGGAGGACAGCTCTTTAAAGGAGAAACATCGGGTTCCGACTTGTCACTTAAACAACTAAGGGCGAAGATCACTTACTTCATTCGCAGAACGGATCCTGACAGTACACCCGCAGGTCACAATCCTAGGAAAGTCGCCTCTACCTTGAATTTCTTCCAATCAATGGATTTTGAGAGTCTTCGCTTGTTTACAGGATGGAAGTCATCCAGAGTGTTCTTTAAACATTATGCGAAGCAGGTGTAAGAGGTGAAACACTTTGTCGTAGCGGCAGGTAGTGTGCTAAAACCTGCAGCTTAGTGCTGCGAAGAACAGTGAGTTATATGGGACTCTAACTCTAAGGGTGACTGTGTTGACACTAGTGCGCAACACAGTGTAATTTGTGTTACCATGGTGACACTACGGACTGTTCTACTCTACTGAGGTGATGTTACATAGAATAAACACTTGTGCCACATGTTTATGACTTGAAGTGTATATAAAGACATTTTCAGAAAGACATTACAATTCCTATGGAATCGACATGTGTGAGTGGCAAGTTTCCTTTTCAGGTACCACATTCATTTCTTTCTATGTTTTAAGTCTAAGTAATTCATTTGCATCTTTTATTATAGCTTTACATTATAATTTATGTACGCTAATTCTTATTTATTGTTAATAAATAGATTTACGGGTTTTCATGCGTCTTATTTCGCCCTAACATTATGATAGAATCTGTTTGTGAGTATTATTATACCCTCTACTCTGCATGATGTACTTGAACAATAGAATTCTATCGTTCCTACGCTTAAACAAACCCATCTGGCTTGGTATAACTTATTCCGATACGTGATACATACTCTATCTATCACCTTGCTCTGAGACCGCAGGTCCTTCTCAGTGCTGGGTGGGTTCCATTTACCATGCAACTTCGAGACTTTCCAGAGTCCAATGGGACTCTTCACTGCAGGGGGGCAGGAAGCAGTAACATAGTACATGCTCAGCTGAAATGACATATACCAGTAATGTCATAGGTCTCTTAGGTCATAAGACCAAAGGAATATTGACTAGAAGTCGAAGGCACTACTGAGAGGAAAAATCCACGATACATTAATGCTCTTGTACACTTCCATCAGGACGACATGGCCTGAGCCCAAAAAAATCTATTTTTGGGTGATATAGCCATTTCATCTTGATGGACCTGCCCTTTGTTCTCTATAAGGCCTTGGCAGGCCAACTCCCGATTTTACTGTATCCTGGGGGGCTGGTCTAAACGCTAAAAGGAATGGAGTTGGCGGACAGTGACAACATCAGCAAGATGGCCGACGCATATGACGTCTTCCGAGTACCCATAACAGTAACGGAGGAGGAGAACTTTTTAACGGCTCCTCCCATAACTTCCCACTAATTTCCCCCTCAAAGCGTAAACGCTATGTAAGGTGCAGATAGCTATGTGGCGTGTCAAGAATACGTCCCCTGTTATTATGCGATATCCTAAAGGACAACCTTGAGGGTACTCGCGCCAGAAGTTAGAATTCTGGAAACCTTTAGTTTAATTCTCTGGGAATATCCACTGTAGTCAAACATACCCTTAGGAAGCTACTAAAGGAACCTTCCATCAGGACGACACGGCTATCTCACCCGAAAATTGATTTTTCGCATCCGTTTTCTCTAATCTTTCGATAATTTTAATGGTTATGTTAATAATAGTATATTAAAGCATTATTTTTGTTTAGTACAGTATATATAAAAGCTATAATTTTCCCCTGTGGGTGTTCAAGGTTTTCGCACGTAGGCTGTGTTCATTTATCGGCAGTGAATAGCCTGACTTTCGGTAATGAGTCGGCAATAATTTCTGTCATATATTTTCTGTTATATATTTTGAACAGTTTAGATTTGCTTTACAAAGATTTGTTTTGTACAGTACACAGTATATAAAGCCCCCCCCCTCTCTCTCTCTCTCTCTGTTCAATATCTTAATGGATATAGATATTAATGAAGCAGATATTGTCAAGGCTATAAATAAAATTAAAAATGGATTGGCAGCCGGACCAGATGGAGTTCCAGCGATTTTGTTAAAAAAAATGCAAACACTATCGCGAAGCCGCTTGCAATACTGCTAAGACAAAGTGTAGATATGAGCGAGATATATGTTAAACATAAATCAGCTTATATAACCCCTATCTTCAAAACCTGATCAAGACTAGAGGCAAGCAATTATAGACCTGTTTAGTCTAACATCACATATTATGAAAGTGTATGAGAGGGTAATAAAAAAAGAAAATAATGAATCATTTGGTTAAAAATAATTTGTTTAATATAGGTCAACATGGTTTTGTGCCCGGAAAAAGTACACAAACCCAACTGATAGTACACTATGAAAACATATACAAAAATATGATAAATGAAAAAGCCTTTGACAAGGTAGACCATAATATATTAGAGAAAAAAATGAGAAAGCATAATATTGTGGGTAAGATAGGAAAATGGGTAAAAGAATTCCTGCAAAACAGAAAACAGATAGTGGTTGCAAATGACGAGAAATCAGATGAAGCTCAGGTAATATCTGGCGTGCCACAAGGTACGGTATTAGCTGCACTGCTGTTTGTTATTATGATCTCAGACATAGACTGTGATGTTGAAACCTCTGTAGTAATAAGTTTCGCCGATGACACAAGAATAAGTAGAGAAATTACTTGTGATGAAGATAGGAACTCACTACAAAGAGATCTAAACAAATTATATGAATGGGCAGAGATAAATAGGATGGTATTTAACTCCGATAAATTCGAATCAATAAAGTATGAAAACAGAGAAGGAATAGTATATGCATATAAGGGACCTAATAACGAGACAATCACAAACAAGGAAGCAATTAAAGACCTTGGTGTAATGTTGAATAGGAATATGTTATGCAATGACCAAATAGCAACACTGTTGGCTAAATGTAAAGCAAAAATGGGAATGTTATTTTGACACTTAAAAACAAGAAAAGCTGAACACATGATTATGCTTTACAAAACTTATGTACGTAGTACACTCGAGTACTGCAATGTGATATGGTACCCACACTACCAAAAGGATATTGCACAAATAGAGAGTGTACAAAGGTCCTATACTGCTAGAATAGAAGAAGTTAAGGACCTTGACTACTGGGAAAGACTGCAATTTTTAAAACTAAAGTATATAGTCTAGAAAGAAGAGAACGCTACATGATAATACAAGCATGGAAGCAAATAGAAGGAATTACTGAAAACATCATGAAGCTAAAAATATCAGAAAGAGCAAGTCGAGGTAGATTAATAGTGCCAAAAAATATACCAGGAAAACTAAGGAAGGCGCACAGGATATTAATCCACTACTCACCAGCATCGATAATGAAGCGACTATTTAATACGCTGCCAGCTCATCTAAGAAACATATCAGGAGTGAGCATAGATGTGTTTAAGGATAAGCTCTATAAATACCTAAGATGCATCCCAGACCATCCAAGACTGGAAGATGCAAAATACACCGGAAGATGCAAAATACACCGGAAGATGCATTAGCAACTCTCTGGTGGATATACGAGGTGCCTCACACTGAGGGACCTGGGGGAACCCAAAGATAAATAAGGGAATAAGGCTCTCTCTGTGTGCTGTTATACAATACTTACATATAGATGTAGAAACTGCCTTTAAATAGTGTCAATTAAATACGAAAAAAAAAAATTATACCGTGTATAAATCCATTTCAATCGTAGCTCAAAATACGGCATCAAGTTTCATCAGCAAACCACTATTTTTTTTATGAAAGATCTTTTTATTCTAGAAAATTGCTACTATTCAAATAGTTGATTGTGCTTTAAGAAAACATTTATGTACTTTTGTTTTAAATTCCATGGGTGTTTTAACAATCGAGTATTTTTGACTTCTTGTTTTATTTTTGGCTGTGATCAGATCAGCTGATGTGTAGCTGCCGCTCTCAAGAATATGCGCATACGAAAACAGTAACAAAGTATTGTTTATACTATTTCTTAACTTATTCAAAGCATCCGTATAGTTATTATTACATAAGCTGCAATGTGTTATAACCAATCATATTTTTCGTTTAGCACTGTACATTTAAGACTCTCTCTCTCTCTCTCTCTCTCTCTCTCTCTCTCTCTCTCTCTCTCTCTCTCTCTCTCTCTCTCTCTCTCTCTCTCTAACTTGGCTACCATTTGCTCTCTCATTTCTTACCTCTCTATATCTCTCTAACAAATGGAATCTTTGTTTCTTCACAAAGTGTCAGTTATATTAAAATTCAATCACGATCCAAATTTTTCCTATTTTCTCCAGTATTGCACCATCCCAGTCACATCGAACGTTATAGCGATAAACGAATTGTTCGATGACTTTAAAAACTGGCCTAGTACTTTCTTCTCTCTCTTTTTTTTTTTTTTTTTTTTTTGCAGATGGTTCCATAATTGGAGTGGGTACAAGTTGACTTATTCCTGAAGTTTGTGAAAGTAATTCTATATAGAATGGACAATTATCCTCCCTAACAGTTTAGAATTATCATAAATTATCATACTGTCATTAACAGCAGTTTGCTATTTTTGATTAAATGCAAACAAAATGGTTTTACTGTTTTGCTATGTATTTAGGAATTTAATATATTTACTAAAAGCTCTTAATATCATTAGTTATCACTTTGATCATTTGTGGTTAATGCGTTCGCTTGTTCATTATGATCGACGATGGAGCGTACAGTAAATAAATGGAAAGTTTCCGTTTTAGGCGCCGTGTTTAGGAAAATCATTATATAAATCGCATTCATTTCATTTTTATTTTTGTTTCTGGGAAGAATTTTTCTTCACTCTTCTTCTTCCTTTTGTATTTAGGCTCTCTACTAATACTGTAGCTACCCCTTAAACGCTCTCTCCTACATTAATTTTTCCTTACCAAAACATCGGGACTCAGGAGAATTATTTTAAATCAACTAAACTTGTTGACAGTAGCGTATGCCATGCTCGTGACGACACAGCGTAGATACGCACAGCAAAAGCTTTAGCGGGCGTAAGGGAGTTCTTTCCTTAAACTACTTGACTCGAGATAAAATATTAAACCGATTTTTAATATCTTGATACTGCTGACTTGAAAGCAGCTTTTATTTCCCAATTCCAATTAAGGTTTGTTAATTTTTAAGATGTATGCCCATTCCACCAGCCCATTGCTAATTGATCATTAACTCATTAATTTTTAGCAAGCCAGAATAGGTAGGATTATTGTATATATAAACTCCCTTAGAGCAGCAAGATTTCTCTGAGTATTTTGTACAAAGTCCTGCCTCCTAACCACTCCTTACAACCATATATTGCCCTGTCCTAAATACTGGGTTACCCTGCGCACCATGACCCTAACCTGTCTTGAAAGGTGAAGCCAGGTGAGCCCGCACAACCCTAACCTCAGCCCATTCGTACTTGAGCAGTGATCAGCTGACCATCTTGGTCAGTAAATCTGTGCACCTCTGGCTCACCCCCCCCCCCTCCCCTTCCCTAAACTAGACTCACACCAGAACCTGCGGCTGAAGATAGTGAAGGACACGAGCCTGGGAGTCCCTATTTGCCAAAAGTGAGGCTTCTAGGGGTGAGCCAGTCAAGGGTGCAAAGTGCAATCTGTGCAACAATCTGGTCAACAGCCATTTGAGGACAAGGACTGTCTTCCAAGGAGTGCAAGTACAAAAACGTGGCCACTTATTCTCCCATTTATTAGCTTAGACTATTTTTAACTTAATTTAGGTTAACTGGCTATAACATATTTCAGGTTGTGTGCGGTAGGATTGTGTGTACAATTTTTATCCATATCAGTTTTTGCTTTCGAGACTAGCCGGGCCACGTGTCCGTCCCAATTTCAATTATTAATTATTGCAGACCACAAGTCTAATCAACTATATTTTTCATTAATCTGCATTTCCTTTTGTTACATTTTGTTTGTTTAGATGTCCATTTACTTTACTGTAAATTTGTATAATAAATCAAGAGTAGGTTAATTAAACCTTGTCGTATTTTTACTCCCTCGTTTATTTGATTGTCTATTATTAATATTTAATCTCGGGACAGTATACCCGATATTTTGAAAGGAGTAAGCTTAAGTATGTCAAGTGTGTTAGCGAGTGACTTAGTATTAATCTATCTGCTTCGAAGGTAAAGATCCATATCTTTAACTTTTAGTTTACTTTACTTCACTGCTCCCATTGTTTGGTTTGTCTCAATAATTACTTAACGTAATATTCCTGTCCAGCATCTCACTGGGGTCCCTTGGACGGAGTCGAAACAGAGCCTGAGAGTGTAGATGACCTTAGACCTGACAAAGCTAGAGTAGGCCATTAAATTACTTTTATTTCACGTGTGGAGTTCTCCGGCCTCTGGACAGAGTACAATTTCACTTTTTTGCATTCAAGAATGATGGTTAGTGAACTATGTCAGTAAAGTTATTAGCTGGGTGTTTGTGCCCTTAGTGTTAGTGTTCCTTATCCTCCCCTGTTGATCTTTAAGTAACTGACATAGGGAGACTTTCCTGGAGCAACATGTTCCCATTCTACACTTAATTAAAAATTCTCCACACGAGTGGTCCTTCGAACCGGATCCTTTACCTTTGACTTATGAAGCATTAACGTAATTAATCAGCTTGATTAAGCATACAGTAACTCGCTATATCACTTACCCACAAGCACCAGCCAGTTTGTCGAATGTGTAAAGCCCAGGCTTTAATCGGGAAGAGAGATTTGTAGTCATTATGATCTTTTTGTATCGACCACGAGTTTAAGGAAAGAACTACGTAACCAGGGTAACTTGTTGCTTGAATGTTCTCTACAATTTGTCGTAGGAACTTCGCTTTGTCTCGGATCTGTTCACCCACATGTTGCGGGTTCTGCATATAACCAGAAAGTTCTACTGTAAACTGCTTGAATTGAGCTTTTCGTGTTGTTCAGACGCCTGTGTTTACTGCTCTACGAGAGCACCGGTGTACTCGTTCTGTCAACTAATTTTGCTATTTTTACATCTATTTTGTAACATTTTGTACCTTGGTCTACTTTCCTTTGTGTCGTTTAGCTTCCCTAACTAACCTTAACTTTTCTAACTAACGTTCCTTGTATACCTAGCATGTGTCCTTGTATTACAGAGCGGATTGGCGCAACATAATTTTAACTTTTCTTACAAGTTGCGTAGAAACTTAATTTCACCAAGTCCGTTTCATTCCACGTGTTTGTTCCGAGATGGCAGATCTTGTTTACAACCCAAACTAAAGGGTGCATAATTGTTGTCTACCGTACGTAACTTACAGAGTGTAGTTCCATTTAATTTCCTTTAGCGAGGATATTTTTTTTTTTTGTCCTTTAGCGAGGATATTTTTTATTTTGTCCTTTGGCGAGGATATTTTTTATTTTGTCCTTTAGCGAGGATATTTTGTCTGTCCTTTAGCGAGGATATTTTTGTTTTACCTCCGCGTGAGGGAATTTTTATATTTGTTTAGCCTCTATGGGACTGCACTTTAACAGTTAAGTTGTTGCCTCGTGTGCCCATTTATTTTTTTAATTATTCGGCGGTCGTCACAGTGCAACCGCAACTGTGAAATAGTCACGACAATAGTGTCAGCCTCGCCCTTTTATTTTAACTTATTTTTTTTTTTTGCATTCATAAGCCCATGCGCTTTCTAACATGTTTTACTTTCAAGCCATTTGATTCAGCCAGTTAAAGCCATGTGCGTATGTAATTCATTTTAGTAAAGTTTTTGTCACGTGACCGAGCATTGTGTGCTTGGTTGGGCCCGGTCAGTTTGAATTTCAAGTAAATTTGTGATTTACATTTGTTTTTTGTCCATTTAACTTTTTTCTCATCACGAGTAACTTTAAATATTAATTTATCACGCTTGCAAATTTGTAAAGTTTCATTTTCACATTTCTTTGAATATTCAGATTTACTCTTTGTTTTGCTTGACTGAATCCATTCATCAAACGTGGTCAACCCAAGATGGCAGACTTCACTTGTAACGTAAACATCCCTCCACCGCCCAAGGCGGAAACGCTCAGCCCAGAGGAGATTAACCCTAGGCTTGGCGAACAGGAATTAACAAACAACTTTGTTTGTGAGGATGCAGACCTAGTACTTCATGCTCTCACTTCAGTAGATTTTCCTAACATTGGTCCTGAAGCCGTGGCTCATTCTAAAACTGAAGTTGGTAAAGTAAGAGATGAACTTTGTAATTATAAGAATTTTTGAAGACGTCATTACGACCATCCCATAGTTAAATTAAATTATCCCGTGCTTGCTGCCTACTCAAGTAAAATTGAAATTGCTTTTAATAACCTAATGGCTCACTCCAATTTAATAATTAAACATAATCAGTCTTGTTCTTCAACGAGGGCCACACCTTCAGTGGCACGTCCCTTTGTAAATGCCATCAACAGTCCCTTAGTTGATACCCCTAATGTCTCGGCAGTCAGGCACAATTCTCATGATTTTGTATCAATTCCCCAACCCGTAAAAGCTTCAACTTTCAATACTATGCTGCCAACACGGCACAAGATTAGTGAGTTTGCTTCAGTCCCTACTGCTCCGTCCTCATTTCCAAACCTTAAGCCAGCATTTGATCGCCCTCAACCCTCTTTGTCTTTACTGCCAGTGACAGTGCGTCCCAGAGAAAATCCTATTCATTGTCTCAACATGGACCCTCATAGTGGTAGCACAAATACCACCCAACCTGACTGTGTGCGTGAAGGCCAGCAGAGGCCTGTACCGGTAGATTCATTTATTAAACCCGTACCATCCCCCAGACCAGTGCTCATGTTGCCTGGTTGTCCTATCTTCAAGCCCGTAGCTTCCGCTCCAACCCGTTGTAGTGGTTTGCGGACTGTGGCCAAAGGTAGCACCCAAACTGCCTAGTATCCGAATGCCGACCACAACCCGACGTTCACTACACAACAAACATACAACGGTGGAATACCCAAAAACCTAAGTAACAGTTCAAAGCACTGGGCACCACCCCTTGATTTATAATGGGCAAGGGGACCCAGCTAGATCCTGACTTAAACCTTTGCTTCTCCAGCTAGCTGATCATAAGTATAAGAACATTAGGTGAAAGGGATTATTATAAGTTATTTGAAAGATTAAAAAAAACAGTGGCTGAGTAGGGGAACTCAGTGGTTTAAGGAACTGGAATAAGATGCTGTATTATAAAAAACAAGAAAAAAAATATTTATTTAACCAAAACTGTTAGGATTACAATTACATTGACCCATCAATCCAAATAGAAAATTAAAGACAAAATTAGCATTCCTTTACGTCAAACTTCAGCAACAGGGTAACTGTGATAAACAAACAGGAAATTTTCTTCCCCCAGGTGGGACACTCATAAGTGTTCCTATACAGGCCAAGTCTAAACCAAGGCACACCTAACCGTGTATCTATTTGGGCAAGTACCAGTATGCCATCTATGAAGAACATATAACGGTGAAAAATACAGTACCACAATTTTCCCTAAATCAATTCTGTTCTCATCAATCTCCCGTCCACCATTGGGATGCAAAGTCACTTAAACAGTCCTAATTTCTGAAAAGTACAGCCGTATACTATGTCGTACAGGTCTCTGCAGGCCCACAATAACAATGTCTCAAAAATTTTGTCAACAACACGAGCAATCGCCAATGACCTTATAATACATTGGTTGTGGTGTTATTCAGTCAAACACATGATGGTACTTACAGTTCACAGGCAGTGAAAAATGAATACAGAGCAGACACACACACCACTACACACTGGTAACAGGCCATCAACCACATTCATAATTGTTATGAGCACTACTAGACAGATACTCTGTTCCTATATACTGTACATACAGTGGTCTCGAGTAAATTTCCCTTACAATTGGGAACTTCTGTCAACATAAATGTCTGCCGTATCTGTTCTTTTTTCTTTTCTTGATGAAGGAACCTATTCTGGTAAAGTACAGTACTTCTATTTACTCAAACTCTGGTTACACATTCAAACCCTACAGAGAGTAGGGCGTGCTGCAAAAACAAATGTTGTTAAGACAGTTGGTAGGACCAAACAAAAATATATACATACCCCTTAAACATATACATTATGCTTGCAAAACATTTAAACCTATTTAAGAAAAATTTAAATCTTTACTGTGAATAAAATGTTATAGTGCAGTACTGGGGCAGAATATCAGACATTATGAAAAAAGGGAATTGATAATGAGAGTTACTTTAAAACATATATAACCCAAGCTTGTTATATGTGGAAATGGTTTTTATTTTTCCCAACTATTATTAATTTTTTCCACATCCCTCCCCCCCCCCTCTAGATTTTTTGGTCCACTCAACATTGTCTTACGACTAGCAACAACGCCCTACACTAACTTCATACATTCAAGTGAAAATTTTTTTTACCTTAGGTACAATAAGTTTTTTTTCCACAGACTCATGACTTAACAAAAAGCAATAGGAATAGACAATCTTTAAATCACAATGGAGATCCAGTACTTACAAATAAAAAGTTAGATTATTGTCTATTCCTCCCAACAATGCTTCAACAATATACAACATAACAATTTCCATTATACTACTGTATATAGAAAACATCAGTATTACAGGTATACACTCAGGATCTATCAAGGGAAAAAAAATACATCCATTGCAGTCCAAAACCAATTTAAAAGCATACACAACTCATTGATTTTGGACTACAGGTTTTACATGATAAAAGCAGTTTATTGAATTTATTATAACTGTCACGGTCAAGGTCAATTTACAGGACAACAATAAATGCAACAGTTACAGAAACCGTGACTAAATAAAGATTTCCTCACACCACGTGTCCCTTTCTCAGCTTTTCAAATACCCAATGTGGGAATTAAAATATGACTAATAAAAATAAAAAAGGGTAATTATTATCAAAACTGTCTTTAAAAAACTGTGCAAAGATTAATTCAGTGGGAGATTTATAGTTCTTCTTCTAAGTCTCAAAATTCTGTCTTGGGACATGCGCCGGGATTCAGCAATCTGCTGGGGAGCCATATTAATTTCTCGCAGCACAGGAGACAGGCTAAGCCGGCGACTCTCCAGATACAGGCTGGGTGTCTTTAATCGGTCGATAACCTCGCATAACAGTTGGTATCTGCGGGTGATCGACATACTTTGAGGTAAACCAGAGACAGAATCCGTAGACTCAGAAGAGGACAATAAAAATCCCGAAAAATCAGGCGATGACCCGGGGCAACGTTGTGTTTCGGGCGACCCAAACAGTGTTGTAATGTTCAGGTTAGATATACCTGACTGTGCCACTTCAGCCTCGAGCTCTGACCGGTATTTTAATCCACCATCAGAATGCAGGAAAGGGTTTGTATTCTGAGGTGACTCAGGAATGGAGGATGGTTCCCTCTCTATAATATTTGTCTGGTCAGTGAGACGAGGTCTCCACTCCAGGACTCGAGGCTGAACTAATGGTAGGTCAAGAACAGGACCTATTGACCTAGTCCATAGGGGATTAAATCCACTAAAGGTGGGATCGTCAGGCGACAGTCGGTCGTCACAATCGGGTGGCAAAAAGCCGAGAAAGTCATTATCAGGATAAATAGACACTGCCGATTCAGAAACAGGGCTTTCTAAAGTAGCAGGTCTTGACCAATCTGGACTGGAACTCTTGGAAACACCAGAAGGTAGTTCCAATAATGGAATACTGGAAACTTCCCAGAATTCCCAACTCCCCGGAGGATGAACGATACCTTCCTCTTGGAAAGAAGAAGCTAAGAACTGGGGCATTGGCAATTCAGGAACAGGACAGTGAACCACTGACTCGGGAGACAAAATAGGGGTTTTACACATTTCAATGGGGCTGTTCTCCCATAGTTGGAGGACCAAATGATCTTGAAACGATTCCGGCTTTAACACAGGAGTCTCATCACAAGTTTCCGGAGGATATAACCAAGCATCCAGTGCTTTCTTTCTCTCGTAAGTCCTAGCTGGCTTAAGAATGGGCTTAGGCTGAGTAGTAGCTCTAGTAGGATGGTGACTTTTCCTCTGTCGTCGGGACTTGTTACAATCTCGAGACAGAAGGTAGGACGCCACTACTGCAGCCACCCCATAGGAGTCGCCATCACTACTAGAACTAGAACTCTCAGAGACTTCAGAAGAAACAGGACTGTCATCCATGAGTTCTGGACTATTCAGAGTCTCTGTTACAGGATCAGGACCCTTCGGATACCAGAGAAAGTGCCTCCTAAGATAAACTGGAGGTTCAAACCAGGCCTTTAACTGGATATGGTGAGCTTTTACCAGTTCACCATCAAGCAGTCTCTGCAGCTCATAGGTGACCTTATTCTCGTGTACCTTAGTAACACGGAATACCCCCTCAAACCTAGGGATGAGCTTGTTCGTCAGAAGGTTTCCCAACAGGTGCACCTTCTTAAGCACCAGAGAACCCTCTTTAAACGGTTTGTACCGAGGATGTCCTTCAGCCCATGGGTCTCTCGTTTCTGCTGATAGCAACGGGATACTATCAACATCGTGAGCACCCTTCAGAATGTTCTCAGCTGGAGTACAGCCAATCTCAGTGTGGTGGGAATGGTTTTAGCTGAGAACTGCTCGGGATAAGAACTGGTCCCATTTCCGAGATTCCCCAGAAATCACTCTCAGTAACTCACCAATGGTACAATTCACTCGCTCCACTGCACCGTTACTAGAGGGTTTATACGGAGTTGTTTTCACGTGTACAACATTATACCGCTCCAACAACTCAGTAAATTCCTGGGAAATGAACTCAGGGCCGTTATCAGTCAATATCCGGACTGGAACACGAGGAATAACAGGAAAAACTCGGTCTTCAAGCGCCTGGCATATCGTACTGCTCTTCTTATTCCTTATGGGTACTGCTGTTACCCACTTGGAATAATGGTCGACTACCATCAGACACCCAATAAAACCAGTACTGGTTGTTGGGAGACTTACAAGATCCATAGCAACCAATTCAAAGGGAGAAGAGGTCACTATTTTCAAGGTCGGAGGGGCAACCACCTCCCTTGAGACCTTACAAGTCTGACATTCCCAACACGTCCGGCACATATCTCTGATTACATTAATCAAAGATCTGTGCCAGACGAGTCGACGGAGCATTGCACTCATTTTTCCGATACCCCAGTGAGCATTCTGGAGGTGTGTCTCGGCAACTAGGCCAATCAGGCTATTGAAGGTGACTACTGGGACTACTGAGCCGTCTGGATTCCGCTTCACTAGCAAACCCTGGTGAACTTCCAGGTTCGACCAACATCTCCTATAGGGTAGACAGGAGCGTGGAACTCGAGATGCAGGAACCCCAGAGTAGATCATCTTAATGACAAATTGAATCTGTCGATGATCTCCTTGGATCTTGGACACCTGACTAAAGGACAGAAGAGCATTTCCGGAGAACACTCCCTGATCAGATTCAGGATCAGTTACCTTCATAACAGTGGTCTCGGTATGCAGGGAGGAGACTGAGAGTACCTTGGGAGACAACTGAAGAACAGTAGTGTGGTCATACACCAACTGTTCTCGGGGTGAATCCAGTGTCAGGTAGGCTGCGTCCAGTATATTCCTACCAAGAACATAACAAAAGTTAATGTCTTTGGCAGCTACCACCGCATAGTTAAACAGCGGTAGCCTCCACCCAGAAGGACACTTCACCTCTAACTGGACGTAGCCTAGAATGCTGGTGCAGGAACCAGTCAACCCCTCTAGCTGTTCTCCTGACAGTACCTGGTACTCTATGCCAAGTTGGCTCAGTACAGACTCACTTACTAGACAAACCTGTGCTCCTGTATCAACAAGAGCACAAAATAAGGTTTCCTGCATCATTACTATCCCTACTGCCGAGTGTTGAGACACATGGGTACAACTGGACTGACGAGGTGCCTTTTCTGTCACGTACTGGATTACAGGACAATCCTCCGGCGCTTCCTGATCATCAGTGACCAAGCCCTCAGCGTCAGGAACACGAGATATTACCTCCGCCTTATGGCCCAGAATCACGTCAGTTGGAGGGACGTAATTGCGTAGCTTGATCAGAGGATTAAAATGCACTCCAGACAGACACTGAAGATGCACACACTGAGACTCAGTCACGGATGGATCACGATAGACTACGGGACAAGTGGGACCCCAATGGACCCAGATTTCCAGGTTCAATAACTTTGATGCTGCCAATAGCAACTCCAGAGCTGGGACTGTACCTGGAAATCTCATTGCCTTGATCCTGTTCCTGCTGGTCTTGTCCAGTTTGAAGCCTAGTCGACCGGCGTCTTTCAGAAACTGCTGAACTAAGGCATCCCGGAGCTTGGCTCCCTTCAGCGGAGAGTCGGGTGCGACACCTGACCCTTCTGTCCAGCAGTTCACGACTAGCTCCAAGGATTCGATGAGAGAATCTGGACCACCACGAACCTCCTTATACAAGGCCAGTCCAGTAGGCAACTTCGGAGTGCTGGGTTCAGTAGCTAACAGACAGTCAGTTAATGCGGGCCAGCGGGATAACCAGTCAGCGGCGGCATTCTGATCTCCTGGACAGTAATTAACAATAAAGTTAAATTCGGACAGGTCCTCCAGTGTCCGTGCTAGATGACTGTCCACCATCTTCATGTCATGAAGGTACATCAGAGGACGGTGATCAGAATGGATCACGAAGAACTGACCATAGAGGAAGGCCCTGAAGGTTTTCACTCCCCATCGCAGAGCAGCCAACTCACGCTCAATGGTAGAGTAACGGGTCTCGCAGTCAAGGAAAGTCATGGAGTCGTACGCTATCACCTGACGCTCCCCTGGATGCTCCAAGGACTCCTGGCACAGACAAGCACCAGCACCTTCACCCGAAGCGTCAACAAACAACTCCAAGGGTTTAGCATCAGCGGAGTATCCAGGGTATGACAACATAATGTCCTCTTTGATCAGTTCCTTCAAGCGCATAAAGGCACGGTCCATTTCTGCAGTCCACTTCAGTTTCCTAGTTCCTTGAGATTTTCGTCCTCCAGTCTTCGCAGATAATGGTTTGGCTATCGGTGAGCACATGGGGATAAACTTCCGTTGGAAGTTGACCAGTCCCAGGAATCCCCGTAGCTCACGCACAGTGGTCAGTTTAGGGAAGTCTTCCACTTTCTGGATGTATTCTGGTAGCTTACGCATACCAGAACGTCCAACCAGATGACCAAGATACTGGACCTCGGCTTGAACCCAAGAACACTTCCCGAATTTTATCTAGAGTCCGTGCTTCTGGAGAGTAGCCAAAACTCGTTCTACCAGTTTCAGGTGTTCCTCGAAAGAAGACCCAAGTATCAATATGTCGTCAATGTAGACAACCACCTTGGCTTTCGGGAACTCTTGGAGAATACTCTGCATTTTTCTCTGGAACACTGCAGGTGCATTTTTCAGTCCAAACGATAAGCGTCTGAACTGCCAGTGTCCAAAGGCGGTAGAGAAAGCCGTGTATTCCTTACTGTCCTCTGCCAACGGTAACTGGTAGTATCCACGAACCAGGTCAAGGGTTGTAAAGTATTTGACTCCTTGAAGTCCAAATACAGAGTCGGCCATGTTAGGCATCGGGAACTTATCAGAGACAGTCACCTTATTCAGTCTACGGTAGTCCACTCACAACCGTATACTATTGTCCTTTTTTCGGACTGGAACAATGGGTGAAGACCAAGGAGAGATGCTGGGTTCAATAATACCCAGTTCATGCAACTCCTTACACTGTTCCTCGGTGGCATCAGCGACAGGTTTGGCAAACCGTCGAACTCTCTGATAAATGGGCGTCTCGTCATACAGGTGGATGCGTATTGGTGTGCTTGAGCACTCTCCCACATCATCATCACCAGTACTGATGACTGGAAGATGACGTCGAAGCATTTGACAAAACTGGTCCTTCTGAGAAGAGTCCAGTTCGTCGGAGATAGACAGATTGTCTATCTCTTCCAATATGCTCGGTTCAGGAGTCAGGTCACACTCCTGTGCTATCAGGCAGGATAGAGGAGCATCCACCATTGCTATGGTGAACACCTTCCCCAAGAGATCGCCCTTCTTGATCTTGGCAGTTTCTTCAGATGAACCCTTGACTAAAACTGAGGCTTTTCCATCTTTCAGTTCAAGGATGCCAGGAATTGCTGTAACTTTCCTTGACAGACCGGGGGTTATGATGTCGCCATCATAATACATTTCCGGCCAACAGTTGTTCGGACAAGCAGGGCACCTAAAAGACGTGTCAAGTCCCTTAGGCAAGTTAACAGTAACTGGAACAAGTACTGGCTCAATACTGGTAATCCTCATTGAATCGGTTGCGTGGACATCAAGTGCATAAAGCACTTGCTGACAACAGGCTCCACGTATCGGGACATAGTACTCCCAAAGAGGCTCTTGGGGAGTACTGCCAACGCTCAGCCGATTTCGGGCTCCGTCAACTATCACCCCATTTGCTCTCAAGAACTGGTAACCAAGCACTACGTGCTCAGCCATAGTCCCTGAAGGCACTACATGGAATACACCCGGGGCGAATGTCATTCCATGCAGTATAGGGGTCAACAGTACAGTGCCTAGGATCTTAGGTCCTGTTTGCCCTAAACCCTTCAGTCCAATGGTGTTGGGTACCATCTGCAGCTGGTAATCCTGTACTACTCTCGATGACAGGAGGTTGACCTCAGCTCCAGAGTCAATGAGAGCATCCAATGCTCCCGATGGAAATTCAGACATGGTCACTGGGACAACCATGAGTGGTACAGGAGCCAACTGCGCCAGGTTAACCCTACGTAGGGTTTTCAATACTGCCTCAGTTTCTGCTTTCTCCCTGGAAGAGTCAGTTGGAGAAGCTCTGGACTGTGTCGAGGACAGGTTATCACAGGCCAATCCTGAAAGAGCCATTGGAAGTGCAATGACTTCTTCAGGTTGAGGGGTAACCTTGAAAATCGAGATTTCTGAGGCTGCCGCCGGAATACTAGGAGCATGCACCCTAGCACTCACACCCTCCTTCGATGTAGCCCCATGTTCTACATCGAGGGCCTGGTGTTTAAAGCCCTATGATACTCCTCAGTTCTTGACTTCCTGGGCTTTGCCTTCTTGCTCTTCTTCTTCTTCCCCACAGTCCGAGAAGGAGCACTGGACTCGCTCCCACTTCGGGTCTCCCGGCTACTGGTTGATCCAGAATAGGACGACGGGGTCGGAGTAGCATTCACCGGTACTGCTCTCCATCTTGAAGGAGTCTGGACAGAGGTAGTCTCCCTCCCAGGGCTGCGGGCATTAGCTGTGTTCTGGACAGGTGATCTGTTCATAACCGGCGCCTGTCGTCCACACTGTGCCACATGATGGTTGGACGAGCCACAACGTAGGCAGAGGTTGAGGCGTCTGCGACACTCGTCCACAAAGTGCCCTGGTTTTCGGCACCATGCACAGTACCTCCTCTGGAACTGAAGAGATCTATCCGGAGTGCGCGATGGTGGCAGGCGCACTTCCACAGGTGCTGGTTTGGGGACCGGTCGAGGAGGAGTGCGTAAATACGCTCTGTCAGGTCCAGGTGAACGGCTGGGGGCAGCCATGGCAACCCTGTCGGCATACGAGCCGTGCCATGACTGTCCCACACGACTGATGGCCAAATCCTCTGCCTTCTGGCTTCGCTGACGGGATGCCTCGTCGAGAACACTCAACAGATGTAGAACATCCTACCAAGTGGCCTGACGGCCAGCGGAGACATTAATGGTGGCCAGAGACTGTTCCAGCCAACTCGCAGCTCTGCTCGGAACAGTTCTGAGGAGCTTCCGCCTAAGCTCCCTCCGGTCCAAACTTCGGCGGGGATAGGCCGACCTGTACAGGGAGGCTAACCGGACAGCGTAGATTTTCAGCAGTTCGCCCTCGCCACAGGTGGCACTGCTGAACCGGGCCTTTCTACCCGCATCACGCCTCTCTCGGGCTTCTCGGCACCAGTCGAGGAGGTGTTCCTTCATGACAGGGTATGAGATCTCGGGACCCCCCATAGCTGAGAACGCCTCATGAATTTTTCCCTTCAGAAATCTTCCGAGGTCAACAGTCCACCGGCCAGAGCTTCCTGCGGTATATTTACTGGCACAGTAGGCCTCGAAATCCCTCAGGAATCGGGCAAAACTCTGGCCAGTTTCCAGCTGGAAGATTCCAGGCTTGGGGTTCCTCCTGGAGTCGAGGACCTTAAGCAGATCAGACAGACTGCGTTCTGTCTAGAGGGACTGGACATGGTCAGTGGAGACTGTGTCAGCTGAGCTGACACTGAGACAGGAGCTGGAAGTGTCACTACCAGAATCTTCACTGGCAGACTCCTGTGATGAAGATGTCATTTCGGGTATGGCCTGGTGTCTCCGCTTTGGGATAGCTCCTGTCTGGGCAATAACTGCCTCAGCGGTAGCTGCTGGAGCCTTTTCTGGCCTACTGGCTTCAGCCGGATTGTCCAGGAACTGCTCCCCTAGTCTACTGGCTGCAGGCTCTGGTGGACTAACAGAATTAGTTGCCAGAACCGGTGAGGAAGCAAGCAGTCCACTTGGCACAGGAGACTCCCTAAAGCCTGATACAGGGGGGATTAATGGTGTGAACCCTGGAGGGGGCTGGAGACCTCCAATCAGTGGCTCTGCTCCAGTCACTGGAATTGCCAGACCATTGTAATTTGGCCAAGCAGGGGACGTAGATGGAGCACTGGTGGTCACTGTGGTTGTGACCCCAGTGGCAACGTGGCATGTTGGTGACGGCTCAACGGTCTTCAGGGCCGCCACTTGAAGTGTCAGGGACTTGACCTGAGTTGCCAGGTCACTGACAATCTGGACCAGACTTGCCACATCCCGGCTCAGGCTCTTCTTAGCCTTTCGGCGTTTACTGGATGATGCCATCTCTAAAGTTTGGTGTATTCCCGGGTCTGGGCACCAAAAATTATGTAGTGGTTTGCGGACTGTGGCCAAAGGTAGCACCCAAACTGCCTAGTATCCGAATGCCGACCACAACCCGATGTTCACTACACAACAAACATACAACGGTGGAATACCCAAAAACCTAAGTAACAGTTCAAAGCACTGGGCACCACCCCTTGATTTATAATGGGCAAGGGGACCCAGCTAGATCCTGACTTGAACCTTTGCTTCTCCAGCTTGCTGATCATAAGTATAAGAACATTAGGTGAAAGGGATTATTAAAAAAAACAGTGGCTGAGTAGGGGAACTCAGTGGTTTAAGGAACTGGAATAAGATGCTGTATTATAAAAAACAAGAAAAAAAATATTTATTTAACCAAAACTGTTAGGATTACAATTACATTGACCCATCAATCCAAATAGAAAATTAAAGACAAAATTAGCATTCCTTTACGTCAAACTTCAGCAACAGGGTAACAGTGATAAACAAACAGGAAATTTTCTTCCCCCAGGTGGGACACTCATAAGTGTTCCTATACAGGCCAAGTCTAAACCAAGGCACACCTAACCGTGTATCTATTTGGGCAAGTACCAGTATGCCATTTATAAAGAACATATAACGGTGAAAAATACAGTACCACAATTTTCCCTAAATCAATTCTGTTCTCATCAATCTCCCGTCCACCATTGGGATGCAAAGTCACTTAAACAGTCCTAATTTCTGAAAAGTACAGCCGCATACTATGTCGTACAGGTCTCTGCAGGCCCACAATAACAATGTCTCAAAAATTTTGTCAACAACACGAGCAATCGCCAATGGCCTTATAATACATTGGTTGTGGTGTTATTCAGTCAAACACATGATGGTACTTACAGTTCACAGGCAGTGAAAAATGAATACAGACCAGACACACACACCCCTACACACTGGTAACAGGCCATCAACCACATTCATAATTGTTATGAGCAGTACTAGACAGATACTCTGTTCCTATATACTGTACATACAGTGGTCTCGAGTAAATTTCCCTTACAATTGGGAACTTCTGTCAACATAAATGTCTGCCGTATCTGTTCTTTTTTCTTTTCTTGATGAAGGAACTTATTCTTGTAAAGTACAGTACTTCTATTTACTCAAACTCTGGTTACACATTCAAACCCTACAGAGAGTAGGGCGTGCTGCAAAAACAAATGTTGTTAAGACAGTTGGTAGGACCAAACAAAAATATACACATACCCCTTAAACATATACATTATGCTTGCAAAACATTTAAACCTATTTAAGAAAAATTTAAATCTTTACAGTGAATAAAATGTTATAGTACAGTACTGGGGCAGAATATCAGACATTATGACAAAAGGGAATTGATAATGAGAGTTACTGTAAAACATATATAACCCAAGCTTGTTATATGTGGAAATGGTTTGTATTTTTCCCAACCATTATTAATATTTTCCACACCGTGTCGACGCTAAAATATCCACGTCAGAATCTGAAACCCGCTCTCAGAACGAACCGCGTGATCGCAACCTTAGGACTTTAGCAGTCAGAAAGGCACCTTTTGCACTGACGGCGGATTTAGCAAAGGTCACACATGTAGATCTAGCACCGGAGCTAAGAGCTTGTTTACGATTAACCTTGCTTGAGGATTACGGTACCATGAACATCATTCATTTCATTATTTTCATTCAGTTATATATGGCGCCACTACAACCTTTTATGATTTTTGCCAAGCCATTCAGCAGCTTTTTTTCAGTCAATCCTGTGCTTTAATTTCAAAGCGTAAATTTGACTTTTGCCTTGACAATTTGTCATGTTACTACAATCCCCCTGACATTCTTCAGTTCGTGCTGAATAACCCCTTTACTTTTAATGTTCCCCTTTCAAAAGTTTACCTTCAAAACGACATCCAAGACTCTCGCCATCAGAATTGCGATGTCCCCATGGACCTAGTTTGCCTCGGTTTGTCATTCAAACTAGTGTCAGATAATTTTTCAACTTTTAACGCCGAGAAGGAAGCAACTTTTCTCCTTTTGTCACTCGACGAATGCGAAATACAGTGAACCCTCGTTTATCGCGGTAGATAGGTTCCAGACGCGGCCGCGATAGGTGAAAATCCGCGAAGTAGTGACACCATATTTACCTATTTATTCAACATGTATATTCAGACTTTTAAAACCTTCCCTTGTACGTAGTACTGTTAACAAACTACCCTTTAATGTACAGAACACTTAATGCATGTACTACAGTACCCTAAACTAAAACAGGCACAAATATTAAAGGCGATTTTATATCATGCGTTTCCTAAATGCGCTAAAAAGCACAATAAAAAATGGCAACCAATGTTTTGTTTACGTTTATCTCTGATCATAATGAAGAAACAAACTGGAGGTAGAGCTTTGCTTATTACCCAGACATATTTCCCATACTTTTCCCTTAGAACTACATCACATCTTCCTACTTTAGAGATATATATATATATATATATATATATATATATATATATATATATATATATATATATATATACACACACATATATATATATATATATATATATATATATATATATATATATATATATATATATATATGTATACACATATACATACCTACATAGCCTATATACATACATACATATATACATAAATACATGCATACATATATATATATATATATATATATATATATATATATATATATATATTACTGTATATATATGGGTTATGGAAAAAATCCGCGAAGTGGTGAATCCGCGATGGTCGAACCGCGAAGTAGCGAGGGTTCACTGTATTCATTACGCCAGTCACTTTCTTTGTAAAACGTTGGATGTCAGACCGGGACTGGGATTCACCCCATAATTTTGAATTTGTCATTGTCCGGACTTGTTGCTGAATTCGACTGTTATTGGCTCACATTTTGTTTGCTCTATCCTTACCCCCTGGGTGGAAAGAATTGTGTTCTTTTAATCATGTGATTACCAATGCATCGTACATTTAAAGTTAACACAGATCATTTACTTAGCTTAACGCTTCCGTGAAGCATTGCCGGCTGGTTCAGTTTTTCCAAAATTCATATTCATGCCTGACTTTAACTCGATTGATTTTAATTAACGCTAACAGCATTTTCTTAACTTTAAACGGACCTTGATGTGAAGAACATCTTCTCTCTTCATTCATCCAATAAGTTTATCTCGCGTGTACTAACAAGTACAGTAGTTGAATCACATTTGCCGGAACTAACCCCTCTCTCTTTTTTCTCCCTTTTATCCCCAGGGTGTGAAGAATTTTCCTTCACTCCTCTTCTTCCTTTTGTATTTAGGCTCTCTACTAATACTGTAGCTACCCCCTTAAACATTCTCTCCTACATTAAGTTTTCTTTACCGAAACATCGGGAGAACTATTTTAAATCAACTAAACTTGTTGACAGTAGCGTACGCCATGCTCATGATGTCACAGCATAGATACCCACAGCAAAAGCCTTAGCGGGCATAAGGTGGTTCTTTCCTTAAACTACGTGTCTCGAGATAAAATATTAAACTGATTTTCAATATCTTAATACTGCTGACTTGAAAGCAGCTTTTATTTCCCAATACCAATTAAGGTTTGTCAAATTTAAGATGTATGCCCATCGCAACAGCCCATTGCTAATTGATCATTGACTCATTAATTTTTAGCAAGCCAGAATAGGTAGGATTATTGTACATATAAACTCCCTTAGAGCAGCAAGATTTTTCTGAGTATTTTGTACAAAATCCTGCCTCCCATGCAATCCTTACAACCATATATTGCCCTGTCCTAAAGTCCCGATATGGCACCTCCACTGGGTTACCCTGCGCATCATGACGCTAACCTGTCTTGGAAGGTGAAGCCAGGTGAGCCTGCACGACCCTAACCTCAGCCCATTCGTACTTGAGCAGCGACCGGCTGACCAACTTGGTCAGTAAATCTGTGCACCTCTGGCTCACCCCCCCCCCCCCCCATCTCCCAAAACTTATCCTCCCCCGTTGATCTTTAAGTAACCGACGTAGGGAGACTTTCTTGAAGCAACAAGTTCCCACTCAATACTTAATTAAAAATTCTCCACACTTTCAAGTTCTAACAAAAATTAAGTAGAACAATATTAGTAATAACACAATCATCATATAATCAATACTTGGTAAATAACCTAAACACAGATGTGTAAATGCGTTCGTTTCTTCGTTATGATCACTGTTGAACGTAAACAAAACAAAGGTTGTTCTTTTCTATTGTGCTTTTTGCCGTGTTTAGGAAACGCATGATATAAGATCGCCTTTATTACATTCATTTTGAATTTTCATTAATACACCAAAAGCTAGTCTATAGTGATTATTTTGCTTTTCATCAGTTGTCTTATACAATAGATATGACTTGAACTTTTTAAAATTTGTCCTAATTTTAGGTTGTGTTATAAGGCGAAATATACGGTATTTTCACCCATCCTAGTTGTAATTTTAACTTTTCTCAAGTTAGTAAACATTAAAACATTTATATGTTGATTTAATTATAGGAACAATTTAATATCAGAAAAAAATACAGTATAGTACATAAAGAGTATTGAAAATGGGTAGTAAACACTTTTGAATAGGCAAGTTTCTGTTTGACATGGCCGTAGTGGAATTACTCCTGTTATGTGTTTCGAAATATGAGATTTTTCATTTATGCGGGGCCATTTATCGACTAAATTCTCGCATAATTCGGAACCCTACTGTATCAAGTAACAATACAAAGTATTGTTTAGGTCTGTATCTGTATCTGTAGCGTAAATTTGACTGTGCCAGTTTTATTTAATCTCTGATAATAGATTGATATTTATATAAAGAAAGTACAGTAATTGAATAAATATTTTTTTGAAGAATAATATATTTCCTTTAACATTATAAAAATGAAATACTTTTGCTTGGCAAGTTAGTATTTTCTTTCTTTTGTTGCAAGAAAAAAGTAAAGAGATTTACTGTACATAATTTTGTCGAGTTTATGTCACGTGTCTTGTGACGTCATATTTCTGGCAGAAGCGTGCTGTCAAACCGAATGATTTCCTTTCCGCATGTTACCGAGTAATCTTATTACAGTATTCCCATCATCGAAACACAGAGAAACGATGTCAAGTGTTTTCGTGGTCTGTATCAATAGTTAAGAGAATAGTACTACTTACCGTAAATTTAGGAAAAAAAAGTCTGATGACGTCATATTTCTGACGGAAGGCGAGGGGCAAATCAAGTGATTTCCTTTTGATGCGTTACTAATATTCCCATAATCAAAAGATCGAGTAATGATACAAAGAATTTCTAATAATGTCCAAAGAAATGTGAAGACTTAACAGTGAATTAAAAATAAAAAGTGGTTGTGTGTGTGTGTGGAGTACGGTAGCCTGACCTTGAAATCAGCTGATGCCTATTGATACTAAAACCAAAGTATTCATTGAATATTGAAATGCTACCAAAATGGAAAAATTGCATATGAACATGCTTTAATAAACGACAATTAAGCACAATAATTTCTAGTGAAATATTAAGGTTTAATAATGAACTTAAATGTAAATACTCTATGAAGCTTTAAAAATGAACTAGCTGTACGTACGCATGCACGCGTGCACACGCATATACATAGAAAGAGATAATATATTTGTATGATTAATAATAATGGCTCTAAACGAACTTTATGAAAACCATGCTATCCTGTAACATACTGGCGCTAATGTAATATTCATCATGAATATATTTCAAATAAATTAGGAAAATATGTAAACAATACACCATTCATATGTGAGCATTATCTCAATATGGTAGCGGGACCTCCAGATCAACAACACAGCTAATCACTACCAAAGGTAAACATAAAAGTTGGTAATTGTTGATTGCTAAAATGTTTCCAAAATTAAAAAATAGAATACAATGATGATTTATTAGAACATATGCTATCCTATGAAACAAGAAAATGAAATAATGATACAGTATACAGAAAGAAAATATTGATAAAATATGACTTTGATGATTGCCGAATCATAACGCAGCTTACTGAATCTACGAAAATTTCACTTCTTTAGTTTGACATACGTCAAGATCGACTTACGACGCATCTCTCGGTCCCTATCTCGATTGTAAGTCGACGACTACCTGTAAATTTACTGTCCCAAGTTTTTGTCTTCTGATGTTGTTTACTTTGAGGTTTTGTCACTCTCCATATGAAGTCACTGAATGGTTTTTACGACAGCATGGGAATAGTTTAGCTTTTAAAATTCGTCCTTTTCTTTACTCCTTTCGAACATTAACTCTGATGTTCTTAGATTTGGACTAGTTAATCTGGAAATTGCTTATATTTTTCCAAGTACTGCCCCAGTACATCCTGATTTTAATTTTCTTTTCAGTTTGATAAGTGTTCAGGTTTAGTATATTATTTTTTGGGCTCCTCAGGCCATGTCGTCCTGATGGAAGGTTTCTTTAAGTAGCTTCCTAGGGTATATTTGACTACAGTGATATTCGCTGAGAATTTAACTTAAGGTCTTCAGAATTCTAACTCCTGGCGCGAATATCCTTAAAGTTTCCTTTTAGGATATCGCATAATATCAGGGGACGTATTCTTGACACGCCACATGGCAATCTGCACCCTGCATAGTGTTTACGCTTCGAGGGGGAAAAGTGGCAAAATAAAAGAGGAGCCATTATAAAGTTCCCTTCCTCCGTTACTGTTTGAGTACTCAGATGGCGGCATAATCGCCGCCATCTTTATTCCTTTTTTGTAGCGGTCTCGCTCGGTGGTTTCCTAGTGCTTTCTTGTAATTTGGATTTATTATGCAATCTCCAGCCTCTTCTGCCTCTGGAAAGTTGAGTATTTGATTCTTATGCTGTATAAATTTAGCTCTGGCCATAAAGTAAAAAACTGAATCGAATTAAACTAAATTTTTGGCAGAGCTATTGCCTGGACCGGAGGCGTTTTCGGCGCTGTCGTTCGTAAAGCATGAATTATTTAGTTAGCCAGAACGACTTTCCCAGTATAATAGCTTAAATAAAAATAATTAGCTATTTAGTCTTCATTGCTAGGAATTAATTATATTATGCCGATAGTAATCACATTAGTTTCGGCGAATTAGGAAGCCGATCTTGTTTACGCTAGGCTTCCTAGCCTAGACGTTATAATTTACTTTCTTGCATGATATAATAAGTGTTCCTGGTGCTAATAAAATTAAATGAAGATAATAGGCAATTTATACATGTAAGATATATTGATTGAATATAAAATTTCCTCTTCTAAGATAGTATATGAGAGAGCTTCGATGAGTTAGGTAGTCGATCTCACTGTCACTAGGCTAGTAGCCTAGGGTCTTTAGTATACTTTCATACAATCTCCCCGGTTACCCTCATATATAGGGTAATCCCTCCTTCCCTCTGAGTGTAGCCTAAGGCTACAATCCTAGCTGGTCTTGCCTCGAGTTGTCATTCAGGCAAGACTAGGCTAGGGTTTTTTCTGCCCCTTCCCCTAGCTACAGATGGTAAGCTTTGGGTTTAGGTCAAAACCTCAGAGTACTTGTCGAGTACCGGCAACTGGTCGACAGGGTAAATACATTCCCCTGTCGGGTCTTGGTTGTTAGTATAGGAGGATTTGCATCCCTAGACTGCACTTGAAGGGGTCATGTGACTCGCCCTTCTCCCTGTGGTTTAGTTGACTAGTCCTGTGCTCGCAGACCCTAGGCTGAAGAATAGAGTTATTCTGCTGCCTAGGATGGTGCCGGCACTGGAACTCTGTTTCTCTATCATTAAAGGTGGCGGCTAGATGATTGCCGGCCTCCTTACTGTATTGGCAGACCCTAGGCTGGGGAATGAATTCTCCGTCCGCCTAGGATGGCGCCGATACTGAAACAGAGCTTCCTCAAGGTGTGGTAGGACTGGCATTCTGCCAGCTCCTCTCACACCTTATACAGGAACCTTTTCCCTCCCCACTCTGTCCTTTAGTGATGGCCTAGCCATCACATTCCTTTGGCCGTCGTCCTGCAATCTCGCCGCTTGCCGGCAGGTTGTAGGGCCGGCTTGGGCTTCCGCTTTTATGGCCTAGTCGTTCAGCTTCCCTATCGGACACAAAGCTCCGGGATAGCTGTGTCGGCAGGACCAGCTGCCGGCAGAAGATCCATTTACTTTTGAGTGTTCTTCAGTCCTCCCTTGGGCTGCCATTCACATCCTATGACCGGCAGGGACCGGCAAAAAATTTTATTTTCAGATAAAACAAGTATTTCTTATTTATTCTGTATAGTATATGTTGGTAAATTCTATTTCACTTGCATTTTAATATTATTATGAAATGTATGCTGAATTTTTATTTATTGTTTGACAATAAATGTTTAATTGTTTTGCACGTCTTATTTCGCCCTAAACATATTTTAATAAAGTTATGTGTGAGTATTACTTTTATTCCTTACTATTCTGCATAATTATATTAAACAAAGGTAGTAACTTTGTTCCTAAACGTAAACAAACCTTTCTAGCCAGGCTTACCTTGTTACGATACAGATACAAACTTGTCTGTTGGGGTATACAGTTGAGCTGATGTACCTAAATGCTACGGTGGCTGACATGAGCCTAGAAAATTTATATCATTCCTGGAAAAACTAAACACTGATACAGTGACCTGCAACTATATTCAAGTGTTTGCGGGCTGAGTGCTGAAAAACACTTTGTTTATTTTTCTGTAAGGGAAGATATTCTACCATTTCTACAAACTCAGCATTTTAGTAATTCAGAATAGTGCCAAATTCAGCTATACAGCAAAGACTTGCCTTGCCCCTAATCCATTCTTACAGAAGTGACTGCCTACCTGAATGTATTAAACATGAACCTACAAGGAAAATTACAGAATGTTTCCCAGCTATTAGAACATGTTAATTCTCTCCGTAGAAAACTGCAACTTCTCCGCCAGTGCTTCAACACACTTTTCTGCTTGTCATGAATTATACAAAGATAATGGAGCTGACTTCTCGTTTTTTGGGGGGGAAACTTGAAGGAATATATTGTCAGTTTGCGACAAAATTTAGTTACCTGGAGAAACTGAGGTCCAGACTCTGTGTGTTCAACAATCCCCTGGTAGCGTGTGTGGAAACACAACTACCTGAACTTCATCTTTTTTACCTGGTCATTTAACAATGAATAATGTCTATGATTAAAAGGTATAACTGAATTAAAATAAATCAAGCGTTTTATATATATATATATATATATATATATATATTAATGTTTGTATGTATATTTTATATATATATATATATATATATATATATAAATATGATATATATACATATACAATGTAATATATATATATATATATATATATATATATATATATCTGTGTGTGTGTGCATTTGTAGGTTTACTTTGATTGTACAGTGTTTTTAAGTTTTAACAGGAATAGAACTATGCATGATTCTTTTTTTTACTTTATTTATGATTTAAAGGGACTGTATTACTAAATACTATAGTCAAGTCTTTTTAGCGAGGCAGATTTGCGCCGCCTCGCAGGGGTGCCCTTTTAGCTCGGAAAAGTTTCCTTCTTGCTGATTGGTTGGACAAGATAATTCTAACCAATCAGATAGCAGGATTTTTTTCTGAGCTAAAGGGGCACCACTGCGAGTCGGTGCAAATGTGCCTCATTAAAAAAAATTTTGAGTAGTATCTGAGTTGTTTATATTTTTTTCATCTTTTAGTATATCATATGTACTTTGATACAGTGAACCCTCGTTTATCGCGGTAGATAGGTTCCAGACGCGGGCGCGATAGGTGAAAATCCGCGAAGTAGTGACAGCATATTTACCTATTTATTTAACATGTATATTCGGACTTTTAAAACCTTCCCTTGTACGTAGTACTGTTAACAAACCACCCTTTAATGTACAGAACACTTAATGCATGTACTACAGCACCCTAAACTAAAACAGGCACAAATATTAAAGGCGATTTTATATCATGTGTTTCCTAAACACCTAAAAAGCACGATAAAAAATGGCAACCAATGTTTTGTTTACGTTCATCTCTGATCATAATGAAGAAACAAACTCATTTAGTGTACACATATATGTACGTATAGGTTAGTTTTTGCATCGATTATATTGATTATACAGTACTGTATGTTGATTTTTTTAATACCAATGTTTTAGTTTACGTATTTTTCTTAGGACTTCCAAATGAAATCTTTTTCTTTATGACGCCGCCTGAAACGACGGCGTGTACGCTCAGTAAACAACCACGCTCAGAACAAACAAGGCATTTAACGCGCATGATGATAGTGATAAATAATGATACAGTACATACAGTATTTACAGTAAAAGCATTTACAAAATATGTTACCTTACAAATATAAATTATACAGTACTTGTACGTAGCAAAGCAGGAAAACAATTTGAGAGAGAGAGAGAGAGAGAGAGAGAGAGAGAGAGAGAGAGAGAGAGAGAGAGAGAGAGAGAGAGAGAGAGAGATTGTTTTACGTACGTAAATGTAAATTTTAAACAAAAAAAATATGATAGGTTACAACATGTAGACTTTTAAAACCTTCCCTTTAACTTAATGCATACAGTACGTACATTACTAAACTATAAAACAGGTTAAAGTAAAAAATAAAGATTGTTACTGTACTCACCACGAAAGAAGTTCAAGAAAAACTTGAATGACGATGGCGATGAATTTGCTGCACAGTAGAAATGATGATGATGAAGCTGATGATGTGTTCTACTGTGCAGTCAATGATAGTATTTTACGTCTCTTCAGACGGAGGTGTCTTTTCCTGGGACACCTCTTCAACTTCTTCAATTTCTTCCGAAGGCGTACTAGCAGGAGGAACTGGCTCTTTTTTGCGAGGCTGAAAAAACATTGTGATCGGAAGTTGTTGCCGCTGCTTCTTTTTTCGATCCAAGAGCATCCTGTAGGGAGTCGTGATGTCATCAACCTTGTTGCAGAATTGCATCGAGCGAACCATATCCTCGTCCCACTCTTGCAACATTTCTTTCGCCTCCTTCATATGGTTGCAGAACTTGGCAAGCCGTTCTAATGTTAAGCCCGTTTCTTCGACATTTTCTTGGGTCTCTTCCTGGGTTCCCTCACTCTCTTCCTCACTTGCCGATTTCGTCAGGTCTTCGAGGTCTGCGTCAGTTAGGGGCTGGGAATGGCAGTCCAACAACTCGTCGACGTCTTCAGTCGTCATGTCGCCAAACCCGTCACCCCCAATTATGGCAGCCAACTGCACAGATTTCCGTATTGCAGAGTGTTGGATTTCCGACGGAGTAAATCCCTTGTCGTCGTAAACAATATCGGGCCACAGCTTCTTCCAGCTCGCATTTACGGTTGCAGGTTTCATCTCTTGAAGTGCCTTTTGAATATTCTGCAGGCACGTGGCTATGGTGTACTGCCGCCAGTACGCCTTCAAGTTGAAGTCTTCATCCTCGTCATCTTGGGCAGCATCCACACACGCAACGAGGTCCGCCAAGGTATTCTTCGTGTAGAGGGCCTTGAACGCCCTGATAACCCCCTGGTCCATTGGTTGAATTAATGACGTGGTGTTGGGTGGCAGGAACTCAACCTGAACGCCCTCACGCGACAGGTCAGTTGCATGTCCACCAGCGTTATCCATAAGGAGAAGGATCTTGAATGGCAAGCCCTTCTCTAAGAGATATTCATGGACTTGCGGGATGAAACACTGGTGGAACCAGTTGGAGGTCAGCATCTTCGTAATCCATGCTTTTTGATTATGCATCCAGTACACGGGAAGGAGATTCTTATTTTTATTTTTCAAAGCGCGAGGATTTTTCGACTTATAAATAAGCCCCGGCTTTAACAAAAATCCAGCAGCATTGCCACACATCACGAGGGTAACGCGATCCTTGAATGCCTTAAAGCCAGAGGCTTTGGCTTCCTCTTTGAACAGGAAAGTTCGCGACGGCATTCTCTTCCAAAACAAGCCGGTTTCATCCATATTAAAGACTTGTTCCGGCTTGTATCCACCTTCAGCGATAATGTTCTTGAAAGTCTGGTTCACGTAAGTTTCAGCAGCGGCAGTGTCAGCGGAAGCAGACTCCCCATGCAGGGAAACGCTTTTCAGGGCGAAGCGTTTCTGAAACTTCGCGAACCATCCTTTGCTTGCGGAAAAACGTTTCTGAGGCTGGGAATCAGTGGATGTCCCTGGTTGAGGATCTTCTGCATCATCATCATCTTCAGCATGGTTGCCGTCGTCCTCTTTAGGTTCCTTTGCAGCAAAATTCTCATATAAGCTCAAAGCCTTTGTTTGGATGGTGTTCGTATCCAACGCTATGTTCTTCTTCCGGCAGTCGGCAATCCACACAGCTAAAGCACCTTCCATGCGTACGATCGTTTTATTACGCGTTGTAACGACTCGCTTCGCTGATCTGCTAAAGGTGATTGCAGCAGTCTTTCTAATGTTCGCCTCGTCCTTCTTGATGTAGCGAACGGTGGATTCGTTGATGCCAAAATGGCGGCCGGCGGCCGCGTAACTTCTACCATCTTTTAACATGTCGAGAAGCGTAACCTTCTCAGCTATCGTCATCATTCTTCGGTGGCGTTTAGGCTCACTACCAGCCTTACTAGAAGCAGAACGCTTGGGAGGCATTGTAACAGAAAGTTCAACAAAAAGTTCAACTTAAAACAGTCGCACACAGCACAGATTAAACTTCACAAACTTAAGAACGTCTACTCAGCAATACGCGGAAAGAGAAAGTGAACGATGCAGCCCCGCGAGAACTTTGATGCTGCGGGTAGAAGATGCGGGCAAAACACCAATCACAGGCTAGATAACAAAACTTGAGTTTTGATTCGTCATCTATCAGCGCTTGAACCAATCACAACCCGTCTTAGTACTATGGCGCGTTGGTTACTCATAGAAGATGCCCCCGCGCATACTGAACGTACGTAGATTAAGTACAATACAGTACCGTAATAATAATAAATAATGATAATAATACTGTACAGTAATAATAATAATAATAATGATTAATAATAATAACAATAATAATTTTATTAACAACAACAACAATAATAATAATAATAACAATAATAATAAAAATTTACGTACGCTATTTTACGCCTCTCTCTCTCTCTCTCTCTCTCTCTCTCTCTCTCTCTCTCTCTCTCTCTCTCTCTCTCTCTCTCTCTCTCGTACGCTTACAGTATTCGAAATGTGATTTTTGCAACAAAGAATATTATTGGATGCAGTACTGTACTACGTACATATACATACAAAAGATTCATGGAAAAGAAGCACATCCATTACAGTACACACCATTCTAATATGGTATGACTGCATCTGATTTGCGTTTCATGTTCGATTTAATTTTACTACGTACTGAATTATCGTATGATCACATTCTCTTTTCGTGTTTTATTTCTTTCTGTGCTGAATTATATATCATATGTAATGCAATGAACAATCAGTAAGAGCAGATATTACTAATTACAGTATTAATGGAATTACAGGTAACAAAATATCGTATTTGGTTATCTTCAGATTTCGCGGTATTTTCGAATTTTCCGGAAAATCCGCGATATGTATATATATATGGGTTATGGGAAAACCCCGCGAAGTGGTGAATCCGCGATTGTCGAACCGCGAAGTAGCGAGGGTTCACTGTATTGCTATTTGAAGGTCAATAGAAGCTGAACTAAGATAAGATTCTATTTTTCAATTTTTACCTTATTTTTTGTTGATTTTTTTTTCTTTTTTTTCGGAACAAACTATTCATATAGAAGTAAGTATAAGGAAAAATCTTTGGACACATTGTGTAAACTCTTTAAGTGGATCTATTTACTTGGTAAAAAATGGCTTGGATATAAGGAAATTGATCCTCTCTCCTTGGGGGAAGGTGCTCCCCTTTAGTTACTGCACAAGGAATTATAATTCTAATATTAATTTTCTTTTGTGGCCCGCGCAATCAAGCATTTCATGTAATTTGGCCCTTGGCATGGAAAAGGTTGGACCACCCTGATCTGATCAATCACATTAGTGGTTTTCTTTCTATCTATGAAAGCCGACTGTGTGTATCGAGACCACATATCTATAAGATAAAGAATCCATTTTCTCTCCTGCCAATGTTCCAAATCCATAGCAACAACCTGATTAAATCTTTTTGCCATGGGCAAACTAACCACTGGTCTTGGAGAAGTTCTCTTAAATTGCTTACACAAAACACTTTTATTCTCAATTTTCTCCAAATCATGGGCATACTGTTCCTGCCAAATCCCAGCATCACTCAACAAAGCTTCCAGCTTGCTCTATGCAACTTTAAGAGTGTCTTTAATCTTTCAGAATCTGAAAGCTCATCAAGTTTTCCTGAGTTAGCATGCTCAACATTGACATCATTATCAAGAGGAATACAATAATGTCCACAAGAAGTAATATTCAAAACTACTGATTTGCCTAAAATCTCTACATAGTCGTTTTCGATATCCATCTTTACATTGGCAGTTTTCATAGCCTGCCTTGATAGCAACAAAAGAATGTCAGAATCAACTATGTCAGTTTTAATTATTACCTTATTCCCAACTAAGGAAGCCAGTAGACTACACTCCCCAAGAAACTTCAAATGAGTACTTCGTCCCCCCAAATTTGAACACCCTATTACTATCTGTGGTCTTGACTAACAACCTATCATCCTCACTCAATGTACTAAAATAACCCTGAAGCCATGTTTTTCCACAAATGGTACTTGAACATGCACTGTCTAAAACAGCACAGCTACCCGCCTCAATCCCAAATCTTGCAATCTCGGACTTATCAAATCCTGTGAATAACTCTATACTCTCATCAGCACTAGCACCGACTCCACACTCATTACTTCCTTCATCAGACCCTACACCCTGACTAGTTATGTGTACACGGTTTAATCTTTCCCAACTATCTGGGCAGTCTTTCACAAAATGTCTAAAGGAACCTCCACTTTTGCAAGTTAAAGGTTGACCATCTGGTCCAGTTGGGTTCACAGGCTTCTCCCCACACTTGCCAAAACCAGAATATCTACCTCCACCCCTGCCACGGCCAGACTTTGAGTCACCATGCTATGGTCTAAAATTCCTCTGTTCAGCAGCTATATAGGTCAGTTCTAACTTAATAACCTCTGAATCCTGGCTGAGCCTGTTCCCCCCACATATTCCCTCTCTTATGAATTTTTTTAGAGATCTCTTGTCTTGCTCATACAGTGAGTTTTTCTCTTGATAATTCATACCAGAGATGACTAGCAATTTCTCTGCTTTATTCAATCTTGCCTTCCTCTGTCATTTGAATGCAAGAATTTCAGATGGTAATTTAAGAGTGTCGGTTTTAAATCTATTGTACTTGAGATCAAAATTAGTAATAAATTGACCAATGTCCTCACTAGAACCTCTGCAATAGTTCTTGAAATCTTCAAACTTTTGGAAATTATCCTCCAACTCATCCTTCCCAAACTGTTCATCTAGAAATGTAATCAAATCTCTAACACCATCAACACCCTTTTGTGTATCCAAGCTTAGATTCTCAAAAACTTTCTCCCCCAAATTAAAATCATCAGTCTCAGGCAAACTCAAAGCCAACACAATACCCTGTTTCTCCTCTTTAACATCTATCACTACTTGCCAAGCCTCTACTTCTTTCTTAAACAGAGAATAATTTTTATCTCCCCTAAATTATGGAAGTGGAATTTTACCAGTCGCCATTTCAACACAATAATACAGTCAAGCCCAGGTCACGTGAATCATCAAAAAAAAAAAAAAAAAAAAAATTCCTGTTCACTTAACTCCTTAACACCACAGCAAACAACCCCACAATATAACAACACAACTAGACCTAGCCCAGCCTAACTTCAATCATGAAACCAACACCAATGCAACCAGCTCAGGTCTATTAGGCTAGCATAAAAAACTCAGTATCCACACTTTAAATAATTAGGCTAGAAACTATTTGCACAATGGTCCACTTTATGAAATAATCTTCCACAGACAATGCTGCTATAAGCAAAGCACTCCAATTTTTTTCATTAGGCCATTCTATGGTCGAACGTTGCTCTACTACCATTGATTGAGGGATTACTCATAGTACGTTGCTGGTCAACGTGTCCTGGGAGCGCTCCCGCTGTGACACCTTGATCCATGCTAAAGACTGACCACCTGCTCTCCAGCCTCCAGCCTCACCTCTCCACCACCACCACACACCCCCTACCATACGACTGACACTTCAAACCACTGAACATACAACCCACAAACATGAATAAGTGTGGAAATTATCTTAAAAATATTTATTTATATATGTCAATATTCTTGATAGCGGTAGCTTGAATCAGCTGATAATGTTTACATGTAATCAGCTGAGCTCTAAAGGAATTTTCCTAACCTATTCAAAGCATCTTATAATGAATATTGCACAGATGTCAATGCTGTATGTTATAGATTATCATAGTTTACTAAAAGCTATTGGTGTCATTAGTTATCAATTGGACGTGTAAGTGCATTTGTTCATTCGTTCGTTGTGTTTTCCTTTTTGGCGTCATATGTAGGGGAAACATGATATGGTAACAGATTTATTTTGAATTTGTAAAGCTTCAGTAAGCAAAATAAATTTTGTAATATCATCATCATTACATAAACACTGTTAAGAATATTACTTGTAATTTATGTTCGCATGTAGTCGAGTGGTTGCTTTAGATCAGCTGATTGGGTTTACATGTTCGGAGATGGCCTCGCATAAGAAAAAGTTGATTTCATATACATTGATGCCTCACAACATGAAATTAATTGGTTCCGTAAGGGCTTTTGTAAAGTGATTTTTTCGTGTAGCGAGTCGCCTTTTACATGTAAATACTGTGAACGTATTTTTGTTCGTGGTGTACCAATTTTCGTGGTCTTCATGGGTGGTTGAATCCACGAATTGACAAATCCAACGAAAATTTTTATACACTGTCAGATTTTGGTATTGAACTTGGACACATTAGATTTGTGTTGGTGACCTACATTTTCTAAACCATTATTTTTATTTGTTATTGTGAATATGTTTTATTTTGGTGTGCACTATAATAATCATGTTTTTTCTTTTGTAGGTTTAGTCATTTTCTGAGATTACTACAGTTTTTTTTATATTTTTTTTTCTATATATTGAATTTTTCATATATTTTCTGAATAAAAATAAAATTAAAATCATTGTTTTCTATTTCATATTTATCTTAATATTTTAATCAATAAACGGATTTTGAGCGAAGCAAAAAATATATTTTTGGGCTCAGGCCATGTTGTCGTGATGGAAGTTCCTTCAAAGGTAACTTCCTAGGTATATTTGACTACAGTGATATATCCCAGAGAATTTACCAAAGGTATCCAGAATTCTAACTCCTGGAGCAAATATCCCTTAAAATTTTACGAAGGGATATCGCGTAATATCAGAGGACGTATTCTTGACACGTCTCATGGCTATCTACGCCCCCAATAGAGCTTTCACTTCGAGGGGAAAGAGAGGCAAGATTAAGGAGAGTCGTTACAGAGACATCGCTCTCGACGCTCCCTACTGCTCTGCAAATAGTGCGCCAATCCACCACCGCGAGGCGCCACCAAGTCATTCTTTGTAGCTTTGTAGGTGTTGCAGATACATTACCATAGGGAGGGATTCATTATCCTTTTGTCCCAAAAGAGGGTGGGTCCATCAGGACGACATGGCTACCTCACCCAAAAATAGATTTTTCGTTTCGCTCAAAATCGGTTTTTTGGGCTCAGGCCATGTCGTCGTGATGGAAGTGTACCAGAGCATTAATGTATCTGTGGATTTTCAATAGTGCCGTTCATCTCGAGCTAAATCTTTCCTCTTTGGTCTTTAGACCTTGAGACACTTGATGTTACCGTTATACATCAATCAGCTGATCATGAAATACTGTATGTCAGTGCTTCCTGCTCCCTACAAGGAAGAGTCTGGGTAGACTCGAGGAAAAAACGCGAGGATTGTGAGTTCAAGGAACAATCTAGCAAACAGTTTGTATATTAGTGTCATCATATACGTAAAGCAGAGTCTGTCCTAGGATGGTATTGGTCTGGGCAGGTTACTGTACCTCCCGGGTCTGTCGATAAAGAGATGGACAGGTTTATATACGTGTAGGAAACCTTAAACAGTAAAATGAACAGTCTAGTACGATAAGATCTTACCTGTTTGCCTGGAACAATATGAATCTTAGTTCCGATATTTACTTAAATATCAAAAGAGTCAAGGATGCTCTGACTTATACATACACTAAAATATTTGGGGCGAAAGAGACGCAAATATTCGTTCTATTGTTTATTACAAAAATAGAAATCATAGTTGTAATCAATTACAATGTATGCTGAATAATTCTGCATTAAAGCATAAACAGTAATAACAGGAATAAATAGGGTTTACCTGAAAAGGAAAACATTAGCCACTATAAGGGAAATACAAAAATTTCACTATACATTCTGTTGTTACTAGGAACACTGTGCATATAAGAATGCCTGGCACTTGTGTCAGTTTATTATGCTTAATGTCACCTGTGTAGGGAGAACAGTCTATAGTGTTATCACTTAAACACAAAACTCAACATGATATGCCTTACGAGTCTATCATGTACACCCTTCACTATAAGTCCCGAATAGTGCACTGTTCTTCGCAGTAATCAAGCAGCGGGTTTTATTACACTGCCCACCGCCACCATATGAAATTTAATTTCTTGTAATTGGCTCCCGAGGCTAGTGCAAATAAGAATATCACCTTCTGAGTCAAGTCTTTCAGCGAGCAATCCTCGTTGTTCAGGGTTGATGCTAAATGAAGACCTTTGTCCAAAGACCATGAAATGGGCTTAGGAGGAGCTGCGGGCCGAAGTTTAGCGCAGGCTTTAGGGATCTTGTTGAAGATTTCGTTGGAAAAGTCTACCTGGAAGGCGTAAAGTATTGGTCTGGCCAGGGCGGATTTACATGTAGTAATCGTATTGACTGCTAAACCTTGTTCATGAAGATGGATGAAGAAGGAAAAACCGAAGTCCGTAGAAATCTCCTTAGGTTTCTTCGCCTTGACAAAGGCCACCCATTTCTTCCAGGAAGACTCATGTTGTCTTCTTGTTGACTTTGACTTGTATTCTTCTAGGAAGTTAATACTGTCCCTAGAAATCCCAAACCGTTTCTTGACCGCTAAGGCGAGAAAATCATGAGATGAAGGTTCTGGGTTTTCACTGATGAAGCTGAAACAGTCAATTTCTGCACTTGCCGAGTCAGAACTGGGTCCGGCAATGGGATCAGTTTCAGGCGTAGTTCCGTTACCAGGGGGACCCAAACGCTGTTGGGCCTCTTGTGGGCCACTATTGCTGCCGTCCCCCCCCCGAAAGGATCTCAGTTTATCAAGAACTTTCAGCAGAAGGTTGCTTGGAGGGAATAGGTAGATCTTGGACCATCTGTTCCAATCTATGGACATTGCGTCCATTGCTTCCACTAGAGGATCCTCGTACGGGGCTACATACCGGGGTAGCTTCTTGTTGTCGCTCGTTGCGAAGAGGTCAATCTGCAGTCCTGGGACTTTGCGTAAGATGAAGGAGAACGATCTTGCGTCTAGGGACCATTCTGACTCTATCGGTTTGGTCCTGGACAGAGCGTCCGCTGTCACATTGCGGAACCCTTGAAGGTGGACTGCTGACAAGTGCCATCTCTTCTTCTCCGCTAGGCGGAGGATGGCTAGTATCACTTGATTTATGCGAGGTGATCTCAAGCCCTGTCGGTTTAGGCATCTCATTATGACTTCGCTGTTTAGGACCAGATGAATGTGGATTGAGCAGCGGAGTTTCAGTTTCTTTAGGGAAAGAAAAACTGCCATGGCTTCCAGGAAATTGATTTGGAAGGTTTTGAAGAGGGGAGACCAAGTTCCTTGGACTTTCCGTTGATGAGAGTGACCTCCCCACCCCTCTTTCGAGCCATCCGTGTGAACGGTGACTGACGGTGGAGGTGGTTGTAAGGGAACCTTGTTCTTTAGGTTTTTGGCCTCCGACCATGGCTTGAGTAGGGATCGCAGACGATTTGGTGTCGGTCTTTGTAGATCTTTCCGAGCGTTTGATGCGTATTTTCTCCAGACTTCTGATGCATCTTTTAATTGTGCTCTCAATACTGGATCTGTCACTGAGGCGAACTGGAGAGACCCCAACACTCTTTCTTGTTGCCTTCTTGATATCCTTGCGGACCGAAGAAGGCTTCTGACAGATCCTGCTATCTCTTTCCTTTTCTTTGATGGAATGGAAAGGCAGTGCGACTGCAAGTTCCAGTGGACGCCCAGCCACTGAAACTTTTGAGCTGGAGACAGTCGAGATTTTTCCAAGTTGATCTTGAATCCCAAGTGTTCCAGGAACTTCCTTGGAGGCTTGTCTGCACTCTTCTTCGGATGTTCCCCACACCAGCCAGTCGTCCAGGTAGGCTACCACCTGGATTCCCTTAAGGCGTAGTTGGTGAATGACTGCATTCGCAAGCTTGGTGAATACCCTTGGAGCTATGTTCAGTCCGAAGGGCATGGCTCTGAAAACATACTGTCTTCTTTGTAGTTTGAATCCCAGGTAGGGGGAAACTTGACGGCTGATCAGAACGTGCCAGTATGCATCCGTCATTTCTATGGAGACTGTGTATGCCCGTTTGGGCAACAGGGTCCGGATGTGTTGAAGCGTCAGCATTTTGAACTTGTAGTTCAGTATGAACTTGTTGAGTGGTGACAAGTCCAGAATTACTCTGAGCTTTTCCGAGTCCTTCTTTGGAGCACAAAATAGCCTTCCTTGGAATCTGACAGACTTCGCCTTCCTTATAACTCTTTTGCTCAAGAGTTCCTGAACATATTCTTCCAATATGGGGGTTGAGTGTTGGAAGAATTGAGGGAAGGTTGGTAGAGTTGAACTCCAACTCCACCCTAGTCTGTTCTTGATTAGGCTGTGGGGCCAGGGATCGAAGGTCCAACGATCCCGGAAGTAGAAGAGTCTCCATCCTACTGGTAGCATCTCACTTTGAGTGCTGGGTGGAGGATTTACCTCCTTGGCCACGTCCACCCTTGTTGCCCCTACCTCTGGAGGGGCGTCTGGAGGAACCTCGAAAGGAACCTCGAGACTTCGGCCGAAAGGTCGTAGACTGCCTTTCAAACTCTGGGGTGAACATTGGTGACTGAGTCGCCAGTGTTTGAGGCACCAGTCGGAAATTGGTGGGTGATTGTGCCACCGTCTGGGATACCATGGCCACGGGAAACTGTTGCTGTTGCTTAGGCCGAGAGGGCACTTTAGGTCGTTTTGGTCTATTCTTTGGCTGGGGACCCTCGTCAGCTAAAGATTTTCTTTTAGAGGACAAGCCCCATTTAGAAAGGAGGTTTCTGTTCTCAGTGGCGGCTTTGTCCACGACCTCTTTGACCACTTCACTTGGGAAGAGGTCTTTAACCCAGATGTTAGAAGCTACCAGCTTCCTTGGTTCGTGTCTCACCGCAGCCGAGGCGAACACGAACTCTCTGCAAGCCCTTCGGGCTTTAATAAAATTGTACAGGTCTTTTGTTACTGTCGCCAGATGGGATTTGGCGAAGACCATGTACATGTCCGGGGTATCTGGGATGCTTGCCATTGTCTCCAGGCCAGTCTGCAGAGACAAGGAAGCAGCAAGACGTTCTTTCGTCTCCTGTTCCCTACGCAGGAGAAAGTCCAACAGCTTGGGGAGGTCTTCGCCGAACTGTCGTCCGGCAATATCTGCCTCCAGCTTCCCAACTGTGAAGGTGTTGTGTACATCCTTCCAGTCCGCATCGTCTGATGGGAAGGCAAGGGAGAAGGGTCTACACTCCTCCAGTGTAGGGCACGGTTTCCCTGCCTCAACTGCCTTTAAGGCTGCCTTGAGCCCTTTGTCTATAAAGGGAAAGGCACGTTTAGTGTCAGCAATGAACGACGGGTGCTTCTTGCTGAGAGCCGGCACCTTAGAGCTAGTAAAGGCCCTCTGTTTTAAGGTGTTGGTATATAAGGCCTGAGCCTTAGAGAGTTCAAGGACAATAGTTTCCTTCGGCTCTGTTTCCTCTTTGGATGCAGGTTCCGTCCTGAGACGGACATAGCAATCCGGGTAGGCCCCTTTGCTGGGCCAGAACTCAATTTCCTCCACTGGGACAGTGCCCAGTTTTTCTGAGAGGAAGATCTTCCCCCCCCCCCCCCCCCCCCGACATGGGCATGTGCTCTGCGTACCTCCAGGGGTTAACGTCAGAGAAGGCGGGGAGATCTTTAACGTTTAGCTTCTTCGGGGCTAAACGTATTGCAACTAGCTGATGCATTTCAGTCCGAAGAGAGGCCTCCTTCTCGGACGATTTCTTTTGGATGTCCTGCACCATGGACAGCAACGAGTGCAACGTACTCGTGATCGAATCTAGTTGGGGTGCAGTGGAGGAGGTCGAAGGCACCGGTTCTTTCACTGTGGCCGATGATACCGAAATCGTTTCGGCTTTCTCGGTTTCTGTCTCAGGTGGAACGTCATCCGCCTGATCCAATTCTTCCCCTAGGAGATTGTTCTCAGTCTCTTCTGAGACAACTGACATGTTGCCCTCTAACTGGATGCTCTCTAAAGCATCCGAAACTTCAGATTCTACCGGAATGTGAACCAGGGGAATCTCAGGTTGAGCCTGGGGAATAACCGCATCCGAAGATGCCCTATGGAAAAGACAAGCCCTCATCTTTTCGTTAGGAAGGTATGGGCCAGAAGTGTTCTTCTGGAAACCTCTAACCCATTTACGCAGCATTTCCCTTGCTGCGTCCCTTGACTCAGTGGACTTTTGATCATCAAAAGCCTCTCTTACCAGTTTTTCACAAACGGTACATACCTGTGGGTCCCAGTACTTGAGAGCCCCTTTGGTGACTGCGCAGCGAGCATGGGCCCTGCACATGTCGTGGCCGTAGAAGTTCTTACTACGGCCCCTGCAAAAACTATTCCCGCACTCGGGATGCTCCTCCTGTAAAGAAAGAAAAGCATATAAGTATTCGGTGAAATTCTCAGATTTCAGCATACATATATTTTATATTAGCTTGGATAGGGTAAGCTATAAATAGGAAAGACACCTACATGTGTTTCCTGTCCAGCCAATTGTTATGACCTCCTCCAATATTGAAAGTAGAATTCTTAAGAATTTTTAGAGGAAGATGATATCCTATGATATAAAGTGTCTCTTAACTCAATCTTCCAGTTTCAATATTGGGGATTAAGGATAATAATGGATCATAACCATTAAAGGAAGAGAGAATCACTCTCTTATATGTGATGGTCTCACAATAGGCTGCCCATGAAGCATCTTGTAGGTTGGAAAAACTTTGGGCTACAGCACTGACTGTTGGTAACAAGTTGCCAGTCCTGTCAGGCCTGCCGGCACCTGCCGTACAAGCCAGCACATGCCGGCCTATTCTGGGCCATTGAAGGCAATTATTGTCTTCATAAAATTGTGTGGTAGACCGCCTGCAACGGCTCTGCCGGCTGCCGGCGGCCTCTGCCAGCGGCGGCGGCTCTGCCAGCCGGCAGCCGAGGATCCTTCCATCAAGGGGACCCGGCGGCAGTCAGCGGCAGATGACCAGGTAAGGGTGGCCGGCTGCCAGCCGGCAACTCAGCAGCCGGCAGTCGGTCCCTGAATGTCCATTGTCTTTGGGTTGTCGGTCAACGACGTTCCCAGCAAGAGGCGGCAGGGCAACTGCCGGCCGGCAGACAATGGACATGGCCCAGTACGAAAGTAAGAGGGAAAGAGAGGATGGAGGAAGGCAAGGGTTCAGCCTTGCCGGCCTGCATCCAGAATGAGGGTTCAAGTGGAAGGGGGAATTAAATTCAGGCTTCCACCCAACCATATCCCAGTCATAAGGGCTATGGAAGGCAGTCCAAGGGAGGACTGAAGAACACTCTAAAGAATATGAGGGTACCCGCCGGCAGCTGGCCTACGGGGAACCTCAGGCCAGTCCTACAAGAACCCTTAGGGTCAATGTAGAACGACGGCCAGGAGGTTGTTGAATCATTCAACACGAAAGAGATAGAGGGGAGGGGGTAGGTGTCCTACAGGTAAGGTAATGCCCGAAGGCACTACTTAACCTAAAGGATTCTGGTCTCATGGAGTAACCTCGGGTAGGAGAAAGCATTTCCCCAGGTTGGATTAGTCAAGGGAGAAGGTGTCCGTAGGACACCATCTCACAGGAGAGCAGAATCCCGTGCCAGAGACCTTAGGCAGTGAAGAAATCATTTCTTCGGTCTAAGATCTACCAGCACAGGACTGTCTGCTAGGCCAAGGAAGGGGGAATTGTCATACAAAACCCCCAAGTATGGTCTAGGGAGGTCTAGCCTCTTGTAAGAGCAGCTTAACCTGACATGGGAAATCATTTCACCAAGACAGGAAGATGCCTAACACAGACTGATACTCTGATGTCCCGTTCTAAACTCAAAACCAACTCAGTGGTTAGGAGAAAGAAAACGGAACGTCTCAGTAAAACTTTGCCAGAACTCTGTTCACAGCAAAGAAAACTGAGAATAGCCTAGGCTAATCAGAGGGAAGGGGTATTGCTCTTAAATCTCCTAGGAGATTAGTATCGACTTAAAAGGTATAGGAGGTGTCAGTCTCCCCTTAAAAGACAATACAAGAGCAATGGGGACATGTATGAAAGTATACTAAAGTCCCTAGGCTAGTAGCCTAGGAGCATTGAGAATCGTTCACCGAAACTCTCTGTATACTAACTTGGAAGAGGAAAGCATAATTAAGTAATATCATAAATGTGTAAAATATTGCCTGTGCTTCAATAAAACTTTACTAGGAAGGTTATATCATGCATGAAGTGTGTAGGTGCCTAGGTGCCTAGGCTAGGAAGATTAGCACTCGTGAGGCTCGAAATAAATAGCCAAATCCACGACAACAATGACATAATATAAGAATCCCTTGCTAAATTTCTAGATAGGTAAAGTTATTAAAGCGTATAATGCCGGGAAAGGGTCGTTCTGGCTAACTAAATGTACAGAAAGAACGACCGCGTCCATGACGCCATCCGGCTGGCAACAGCTCGTTACGTTAATTACGATCTCAATCGAAGAGCAAAACTGGCAAGAGCTTACATTTACACAAGATAAAGATATTACTTAACTTTCCAGAAGCTGATGAGGCTGGTGAAGACATCATAGCGCCCAAAAACTCCAAAATAGCAAGAGAGAACATGGGATAACACCGGTCAAACGAAGCTACGATAGAAAGAATGACTTGGGGGCGCCTCGCGGTGGCGGATTGGCGCACTATTTGCAGAGCAGTAGGGAGCGTCAAGAGCGATGTCTCTGTAACGACTCTCCTTATTCTTGCCTCTCTTTCCCCTCGAAGTGAAAGCTCTATTGGGGGCGTAGATAGCCATGAGACGTGTCAAGAATACGTCCTCTGATATTACGCGATATCCCTTTGTAAAATTTTAAGGGATATTTGCTCCAGGAGTTAGAATTCTGGATACCTTTGGTAAATTCTCTGGGATATATCACTGTAGTCAAATATACCTAGGAAGCTACCTTTGAAGGAACTTCCATCACGACGACATGGCCTGAGCCCAAAAAATAACAATGCGTTACATAACAAAATTAGTATTAGCTACTAATATGCATAAAGCAAGACATGTTTTCAGCACTACACATAAAAAACATTAAATATAATAATTCTGTAATTTTCTTTTTTGGCGGCGACATTATAAACATTTGTAGTGATAAGTAATCCCTTAATTATTGTTAATTATTAAAATTTTTAATAAATGAATAAAAGCACTGCATTGCAAATGAACACTTTATCATAACTGGGGTTCAACTAATAACCAAAAAGGTAAAAGTTTCAAAACGGAAATCCACGAATTTATGAATCCACGAACCAATATTTTTTTATAAAACAACGAAAATTGGTAACCACGAACAAATACTGCATACGTTCACAGTAGACTAATTCGTTCCAGACCTTAGAAAAACATCACATTAAATGATTATAAAAATTATATTCGCCACTAAACAGTACTAAATATAGGAAAAGTACTGTATTTTGATCATTTAATAAATTAACATTAATATTCTGAAAAAGAAGTGTTTAATTAGAGCAAACAGTAAAAATAAAGTAACAAAAATGTGGAACCTTACCTTTGGAGTGAGGCGATGTCTGAGAGCGAAGTGTGGGGCGGTAGAGGAGGATGAAAACGGCGGAAAACGTTTACGTACAAGTGGCAGAAAACGTAAACACTTAACTATACAAAACAGATTTATAAATGACAGAAAACATTAACATTTAATTTTAGGAAACACATCTACAAATGGCAGGAAATATCAACACTTAACTTCACGATAAATTTAAAATAAAATTTCTCTTTTTTTTTTTCCACCTTTTTCTATTTTTTTTTTTTTACTTTACGTTTTATATTTTCTAAATTTGATTACAATACGTATTTTCTTCATCACTGCCACTTTTCTTTCGGTTTTTTAGCTGGCGCTTGGTCTGCTTCTACCAAAGGCCTCTTGCTAAAATAATCATCCAAAGAAGCTTGTTTCTGCCTGCTTTGCTGCTTCAAATTTTCATGAGAATTTTTTCTGGGTGTGTCTTTTCTACGAGAGCCACCATTTTAAAGTAGCCATCTAGACCCTCTTTAATTTCTGCGGTTGCCAGTGGGTCATACTCCCCCCCCCCCCTGTACACTTCCTGAACGACATTCACTCGCGTGGCCTCCAACTCCTTCAGGTGATCTGTTGTAAGTTCCTCTTGGTGCTCCTGGATAAGCTCATCAATGTTGGCCTCATCAACTTCCAGACCCATGGAATTCCCGAGCGTAATGATCTCGGCAACTTCACATTGAGCATCAGGTTCAGGATCGTCAACATTTTCAAAATCGTCTTCAATTTGGTCTGCGTGGAAGTCCTCGAAATCTCGTGCGGAGACGACATCAGGCCACAGCTTCTTCCAAGCAGAGTTCAAGGTGCGCCTCGAAACCTGCCAAGCTTGATCGATCATTTTTAGGCACATGACAATATCAAAAGGCTCCTTCCAAAATTGACGAAGGGTGAGGTTTGTGCTCTCAATGATTTTGAAACATCTCTTGAAGAGATATTTCGTGTAGAGTTTCTTAAAGTTGGAAATCACTTGCTGGTCCATGGGCTGGAGGAAAGGGATGGTGTTCGGTGGAAGATAAAGAATCTTGACGAAGGAATATTGTGCTGCAATATCTTCATGGAGGGAAGGAGGGTGAGCAGGGGCACTGTCCAGCACCAGCAGGCATTTCATAGGGAGGCGCTTCTCTTCCAAATACAGTACTTTTTCACAGTCGAGCCAAAACAAATCTTTATCCACTCAAACAATTGTCTTGTTACCCAGGCTTTTCCATTAGCCCTCCACAACACGTTTAGATTTTCCTGAGTGACTTTGTGGGTCTTGAAGGCTCGAGGAGTATCGTAGTAATACACCAGCAGGGGTTTCACCTTGCAATCCCCACTGGCATTTGCACAGAGTGCAAGGGTAAGCATGTCCTTCATATGCTTATGCCCGGGTAGCCTCTTTTCTTCTGCCAAAAAAGCCCAGTCTCGTCGCAATTGAAGACTTGCTGGGGATTGTAGCCTTCCCGGACAGTCAACTTGTCGAACGTCTTAACAAAGGCTTCGGCTGCTTTCGTGTCTGAGCTTGCAGCCTCCCCATGACGCACCACCGAATGAATGCCTGAGCGTCTCTTAAATTTTTCAAACCACCCACGAGAAGCCTTGAACTCTGGGGGTTCCTGCTTTGATGTTCCTTCTCCTGCGTTGGCTTCGGCCTGAGCATGCACGAGATCACCGAAAATGGTGCTGGCTTTCTAACAGATTATCGCTTTGGTGATAGTGTCTTCAGCCATTTCTTTGTCCTTTATCCAGACAAGCAGCAGTCTCTCCATCTCATCGTGGAGGTGGTTCCTCTTGCTGAAGAAAACAGTCACGCACTTAGAAGGTGTTGCTGCTTTGATAGCTTCCATCAGCTTCAGGATTGTTCCTATGGTAGATGGATTTCGGCCATATTCCTTCGCGAGCACACTTAACCGCATGCCGGCCTCGTATTTCTTGGTTATTTCCATCTTCATCTCCATGGAAAGCATCATCATCTTTTTTCCCTTGACATCAGCGACTTTCTTGGGACCCATGGCTAATGATGTATTGTAAGAATCACACACGATAACAGTATGTACTGTAAAATTGTTACGAAAGCGAAATCACAAACACCAAGTCAATGCGTACGATACCGCTGCCAGAACAACAAGACATAGGAATGCCAATGCGTAGATGCACGATGGGATACAGTACAGTAGATGTCGACCAATAGGAGAGCAGGATCTCATGGTGGTAACTAGCATCCGAGTAGGGGGATAACCAATGGGAACGCAGGAGGATGGTAGCGAGTTTACGGGCTTGCGGCACGCAAATTTTAAAATCTGTCTTAGATACGGTTGGGCTCCCGCTCCGTACTGCCTTTCGTTGTCGGAAAAATTTTTCGTGATCCGAGTCATAAAATTCTTCACATCTCATTTCGTAAAGTGAAAATTTGGTAAGCTGATTCTTTCATAGCTAGAGGTTTGACTGTACTTAGCATTATCTTTTTAATATACTATTTATAATGAAGATATATCAATTATGAATATGATAAAAAAAAATAATTTATTACTTTTATATAACTAATAAATTAACAAAAATCTAAGAACTATTTACTTATGGTGACCTTTACCAACAAAATGCTGCTATAGTTATCTGAATTTAGTCCGGTATATTAGAAGTCTGTAGTAACAGTGTCCGTTGCTGCGAGGTTCTACTGTACTGTATTTATTAGCCAACCTAAGTCTTGATCTCCAGGTTAAAGGCTTACCCTAAATAACACACTTATAGTTATCTGAGTACAGTACCTGTATACTGTGCACATTCTACTTACGTTGTTATAACTGCATGGAAGTGTTTAGGTTTAAATACTGTATCTGTTGCTCTCTCTACCTTTGTGTTTCAAGTTTTTGTAGAAAAGCGTTTGGCAGCAATATTGATAGAGTATGTAATGGAGGTTCAATTTCAGTCAGATGTAACTGGGGTAATTAGACTGCAATTTACCTTGTAGGTTAACATTTTATTACAAACGCATTAAGATACCAACCTTAGTTAGGAGAAGATAACAACCTTAGTTAGGATCTGCATAGGTTTGGAATAATTTTATGCCTGGAACCTATAGCTGTCAGTTGCCTCAAAAGGGCAGGGGAGATCCTGCTCGAGAACTCTTGTGTGGTGCCTCTTCCTGCTACACTATGAAGTTCGTCCAGGAGAGAAATATGTTCCTCTCAACATTCCATTGGTTGGGTTCATTGAACTTACTGGTGGACCTATGGAAAGGACACTAGACCAGAGTTTTTTCAGATTTTGAAGTTAGTAAAGGATCTCCAGATAGACCTGTTTGTTACGAGAGAAAGAACCACAAACTGTCATCATGTGCAGCTCCGAACGTGGACTCTCCAGTAATGGTAAGAGAAGATCTGACTCTGGACGGGAACAGATGGATGTTCGTCTATCTGCTTCCTTCGAGTTTAATTTCCGAGACTTTGAATATCCTTCAAGATTTTTCATGTACAGCTGTGCTAATTGTACAGTATCACTTTGGCCCATGGTAGCCATTGCTAAAGTATTTGAGACCAAGAATGCACCCACTTGAGTCTGCACAGCTGTGTCAGAAAGTAGGGAGGTGGATTACCTTCAATTCCTCCTTTCTGATCCAAACCATTCACACTTGAATTTTCTCTTCCGTCTTTTCATGAAACTTTTCTCGGCCCACAACTTGACTTATTTATTGAGCTGCAAGGGGTCTTCATCCAAAGTCTTATAAAGTGGATTTTGAGCGAAGCAAAAAATCTATTTTTGGGTGAGATAGCCATGTTGTCCTGATGGAAGGTTCCTTCAGTAGCTTCCTTAGGGTATATTTGACTACAGTAGATATTCCCAGAGAATTAAACTAAAGGTTTCACAGAATTATAACTAATGGCGCGAGTACCCATAAGGTTTCCCTTTAGGATATCATATAATAACGGGACGTATGCTTGACACACCACATAGCTATCTGCACCCCACATAGCGTTTACGCTTCGAGGGGGAAGTGTGGCAAGTTATGGGAGGAGCCGTTACTAAGTTCTCCTCCTTTGTTACTGTTACGGTACTCGGTGACGTCATAACCGCCGCCATGTTTGGCCGCCATCTCGGTTGACGTCACCGCTGCGCGCTTTCCTCATTCCTTCCAGCGTCTAGGCCAGCCTCCATGATACAATAAGATTGGGAGGGGCCTGTCAAGGCTTGAATAGAGAACAAGGGCGGGTCCATCAGGACGACATGGCTATCTCACCCAAAAATAGATTTTTCGCTTCGCTCAAAATTCGTTTTTTGGGCTCAGGACATGTCGTCCTGATGGAAGTGTACCAGAGAATTAATGTATCGTGGATTTTTCCCTTTTTTAGTGCCTTTTAACTTCTAGACAATATTCCTTTGGTCTGATGACCACAGAGACCTGTGACATTTCCGTTACATGTCACTTCAAAGAAACATATACTGTACCTTGATCCCGCTTCCTGCCCCTCCCCCCCCCCCCCCCCGCTCCAAACTATAGGCAAAGTGGAGCACCTTGTCAAGAGACCAAGAAATGGGTCTCGGTGGGGGTGCAGGTCCAAACCTAGCACATGCCTTTGGCAGCTTGTTAAAGATGTCATTGGACAGGTCTATCTGGAAGGCATAGAGTAATGGTTTCATCAAGGCCGATTTGCAGGTGGAAATCGTGTTGGCTGCCAAGCCTTGTCCATAAAGGTGAATGAAGAAGGACAAACAAAAATCCCTTGAAATTTCCGTAGGATTTTTAGCCTTGACAAAGGACATCCACTTCTTCCAGGATGACTCATATTGCCTTCAGGTAGATTTTGTTTTGTATTCCTCTAAGAAGTCTAAGCATTTCTTCGAAATCCCAAACCTCTTCTTGACGGCTTGGGAGAGAAAATCGTGAGATGAAGGTCTCGGGTTTTCCTTGATAAAGCGAAGGCAGTCGACTTCTGAACTTGCTGGGTTAGAACTGGGTCCAGCAGGGGAATTAGCTTGGGTTGTAATTCCAGGATTAATAGGAACCAGTTGCTCTGGGGCAACTTGGGTGCCACTAGGGCCGCTGTTCCTCGGAAGGATCTCAGCTAGGTGAGGACTTTCAGCAGAAGGTTGGATGGAGGGAACAGGTAAATCTTGGTCCATCTGTTGCAATCTTGGGACATGGCGTCCACCGCTTCCGCTCTGGGGTCCTCGTATGGGGCCACATAGCGAGGAAGTTGTTTGTTGTCGCTCGTTGCAAAGAGGTCGATCTGCAGTTCCGGGACTTGATGGGAGATGAAGGAGAATGAGTCTGCGTCTAGGGACCATTCTGACTATCGAAGTTTTCCTGGATAGAGCATCCGCCATTACGTTGCGGAATCCTTGAAGGTGAACTGCTGAGAGGTGCCATCTTTTCTTGTCCGCCAAGCAGAAGATGGGTAGCAACACTTGGTTGAGTTGGGGCGATCTTGACCCCTGACGGTTGAGACATCTGACCACGATGTCGCTGTCCAGAGTCAGAAGGATGTGGACTTAGGGACGTGGAGACAGCCTCTTCAGAGTGAGAAGGACCGCCATGGCCTCCAAGATGTTGATGTGAAACGTCTTGAATAGAGGAGACCATGTTCCTTGAACTTTTCGTTGGTGGGAGTGACCCCCCCCCCCCCCTATCCTTCTAGCGATGCATCCGTGTGGATAACGACCGATGGAGGTGATGGTTGAAGAGGTACCGATCTTTTCAGGTTCTTTGCCTCCGACCATGGCTTTAGGAGTGATCGAAGCCGGGTCGGCAGAGGTCTCTTGAGATCTCTTCGAGCGATTGATGCGTATCTTCTCCAGACTCCCGATGCATCCTTTAGCTGTGCTCACAGCACTGGATCTGTCACTGAAGCGAACTGAAGGGAGCCGAGCACCCGTTCCTGTTGTCGTCTTGAAATCCGTTTGGATTTTAGGACTCTCTTGACAGATCCCACTATTTCCTTTCTTTTCTTCAGAGGAATGGAAAGACGGTGTGATTGAAGGTCCCAATGGATTCCTAGCCATTGGAACTTCTGAGCTGGAGAAAATCGAGACTTTTTGGTGTTGATCTTGAAGCCCAAATGTTCCAAGAATTGGATCACCTTTGTGGAAGCTTGCAGGCATTCTTTTATGGATGCTGCCCATACCAGCCAATCGTCTAGGTAAGCCATCACCTGGACGCCTTGTAAGCGTAGCTGTTGGACGATCGTCTCTGCGAGCTTCGTGAATATCCTTGGGGCTATGTTTAGCCCGAAGGGCATGGCTCTGAAGGCGTACTGTCTTCCTTGAACCCTGAATCCTAGGTAGGAGGAGGTCTGGCAATTCATTGGAATGTGACAGTAGGTGTCCGCCGTGTCTATCGAGACTGTGTAAGCCTTTTGAGGCAGCAGGGCTCTTATGTGCTGAAGAGTCAGCATTTTGAACTTCTTGTTCACTATGAACTTGTTGAGAGGTGACAAGTACAGAATGACTCTGAGTTTGTCGGAGTCCTTCTTGGGAACACAGAATAGTCTTCCTTGGAACCTGGTGGACTTTACCCTCTTGATCACCTTCTTGTTCAAGAGTTCTTGGACGTATTCTTCCAGGACGGGGGTGGAGTGTTGGAAGAATTGGTGGAAAACTGGGGGTGGTGTCACCCAGTTCCACCCTAGTCCGTTCTTGATGATACTGTGAGCCCAAGGATCGAAGGTCCAACAATCCTGGAAGAGGTGGAGTCTTCCTCCCACCGGAAGCATCTCATTGCTTCTGGTTTCCCGAGGGTTTACCACCTCGGACGCTTGCTCCCCGCCGTCCTCTCCCTCTGGAGGGACGTCGAAAGGAGTCTCCGCCGGCGCCTCTACCTTTGGGACGAAAGGTAGTCGACTGCCTTTCGTAGGCTGGCGTGAAGGCTGGTGACTGGACCACCACCGGCTGGGGTACCAACTGAGAGGTTTGTTGGGGCTGAGCCACCAACTGGAGAGCGGCAGGTGGCGGAAACTGGCGCTTAGCCTGACGCTGCTGGGGTCTGGGCTTGTTGGCCTTCTTCTTAGGTTGAGGGCCCTCATCCTGAGAAGATTTCCTCTTCTTCGACATGCACCACTTATGGAGAAGGTTCCGGTTCTCCGTGGCGGCTCTGTCGACGATCTCTTTCACGAGGTCGTTAGGGAAGAGATCTTTCCCCCAGATGTTGGAGGAAATCAGTTTCCGGGGTTCGTGTTTTACGGTGGCATCCGCAAACACGAACTCTCTGCATGCTCTCCGGGCCCCTGATGAAGCTATAGAAACACTTCGTCAGGGTGGCAAGATAGGTCTTAGCCAAGACCATGTAGAAGCCTGGGGTCCTTGTGTCCCCGGCCATCGTCTCCATCTGGACTTGAAGGGAGAGGGAGGCAGCCAGCCTCTCTTTCGTGTCCAGCTCCCGACGCAGAAGGTATTCAGAGAGCTTGGGGAGGTTCTCGTTTAACTGCCGTCCACCGATGTCAGCCTCCAACTTTCCCACAGAGAAAGTTAACTGGATGTCTTTCCAGTTCTTGTCGTCAGGAGGGATGGCGAGGGAGAGGGGCCTACCATTCTCCAATGCAGGGCAGGGTTTTCCTTCCTCCACCACCTTCAACACTGCCAGCAGGGATTTCTCTGCAAAGGGGAAGACCATGGTGGCAGGAGCAAGAAAAGACGGGTGTTTCTTGCTGAGGGCCGGCACCTTGGAGTTGGTGTAGCCCTTACTCTTGAGGCAGCCGGCCAGAAGAGATTGAGCCTTTGCATGGTCGAAAACAATGACCTCCTTAGGCTTGGTTTCCTCCTTGGAATCTGGCTCGGACTTGAGATGGATGTAACAGTCTGGAGAAGCTTCAAAGCTAGGCGAAAACTTCACCTCTTCAAGGGGAATGGCGCCTAGCTTATCATTGACGAAGATACGTCCGCTCGTGATCGGCATGTGTTCTGCATGCCTCCATGGGTTCGTCACTGAGCATGGGGGAAGATCCTTCACGGTGATCTTCCTCGGGGTCTGTTTGGACAGGCGTAGGATTTCCCTCTTGAAATCCTCGTCCCTCTGGCAAATCCTCTCGTCCAGGATCGCCACCAAAGCTTGGAGGTTAGCCACGGGGGTGTCCACTCTCGCAGGTGTAGGAGTGGAAGAGGTAGAGGGGCCGGGTTCCGAAACAGCAACGGAAGTGATAGAAGGGGGCAGGGGCGCCTTCACCCTCAGAGTCAGGAGCCTCCCTACGCTCCTCCTCTTCTGGACCCTCGGCCATCAGGGTCCTTTCGGTGGTGTCCGACACTTCCGACATCCGTTCCACCTCGTCAGGATGGAAGTCGTGAAGTGCGTCCGATATGTGCAGTTCGACCGTCAGTTGGACGCAGGGGATCTCCGGTTTAGGGATGACAGCATCCGCAGATGCTTTGGGGAAGAGCAAAGCTCATCTTCTCACTAGAGAGATACGGCCCCGTGGCATTCTTCTGGAAACCACGCACCCATTTGCGTAGTTTCTCGCGAGCTATGTCCCTGACCTCTGCAGACGAGGGGGCCTCGAACGCCTCGTTGAGCAGGTCCTTGCAGACAGTGCAGACCTGCGGATCCCAATAGCGGAGAGTTCCTTGGGAAACGGAACAGCTGGCGTGGGTTCGGCACGCCAGGTGGCCATAGAAGTCCAGACGCCAAACGCTGCAGAAGGCGCTCTCACACCGGATGTACTCCTCCTGTAAAGAAGAAAGGGGTCCATGAGTCTACAGAAGTCTATATCATTGACTTAAAGTAATCTTAGATTAGTTTTTTAAAAGTAATTTCAATTACAATATAAGATACCTTTCCAAGTGTAAGCTTAGGATAGGTAAGCTGGAAATGAAGCAGAAAAGACACATACATGTGCATCCCGCCCAGCCAATTGCCATGACCTCGCACCATAACTAATTCCAGGGCCTTCTTGAGAACGCCCTAAGGAGGGGGAAGGGATATCCGAAATGGATAATCGCACGGCTTGTGCTTCCTCCAGAGTATTAGCAATGGTGAGAGGGAGAGAGCTGAGTTCATTCTGCTTAAGGGAAAAGGAGAGTAGATTATCCCCAATTCAGGTAGGTCCCGGCAAGGAACTGCGCATGGATGCACAGAGTATGCTAGAAATGTGTGCTGCATAACTATACACCATAGTTTTCTGACCAAGGTATGTACTATACCATAGATGTACTGGCTATCGTATATAGCTATACAATAGACACTGCCGGCGCATTGCCGGTAGAGGAGAAGTGACAGTCCACTGATGTAATATGATTAGGTGGTTCCGGCAGCACGCCGGCATGATGGAAGTGCGCCGGGCGCCGGCGAATCTCCAGTTGAGGGGGAACCCCTCCTAGCCATCAGTCTATGTGGCGGAGAAAGGGCGAAACCTCAGGATGATGGCAGATCGCCGGCATGTCAGCGGCCCCCGGCAGTCGGCAAGCAACCGGCTTTAGGTACTCTGACCCTGACTTCAATCTATGAGACAGAGAGGATACCAGGTCTAAACTGACGGCTATAGCCGGCAAAGTAGTGTGACAGTGGACCGGCACTGATTGAGATAGAGAGAAAGTATGGAGGAAGGAGGAGGGAAGGGCGGTAGCTCACTACCCTAACCTCGTTTTCCACCGGAAGGAGTGTTCAAATGGAAGGGAGAGAATGGCAAGCTTCCATCCAGCCGCAATAGAGCCGGCAATCGGCTAGAGTTTCGGGTGGCAGCCCAAGGGAGGACCGAAGAATACTCTCAAGATAGAGAGGTCTTCCGCCTAGCAGTTCGGACTAACCAACGAAAGGATCGGGCCGACCCCACAACCCGCCGGCACTCGGTCGAGTTGTAGGACGGTGGACGGGTGTGATGGCTAGGCCATCACCAAAGGACAGAGGGGGGAGGGGAGAGGGTCCTGAGAAGGGGTGTAGGGGAAGGCATGAGCCCTCACCTGCACTCCAGGGGGGGTTCTGTTCCAGTACCGGCACTAACCTAGGTATAGAAAGAATTCGTTCTCCAGCCTAGGGTAGGTTAGTACAGAGAAGGAGCGGCACAGATGTGCCATCCTAAACTATAAAGAAACAGAATCCCAGGCCCTTCCTAACCTAGGCTAGGGGAATATATCCCATAGTCCGGGGAAGGCAGGTGTAGGACAAATCGCTAGGCCACAGGGAGGAAGGGTCGTAACCCTACCAGGTGTGGTCTAGGGGAAGGGCAGAGCCCCCCCCCCCTTCGCCAACCAGTGGAACCAAAAGGAGAGTTCATTCGCCTAATGGGGTAGCTGGAGGCAAACGACTGGTACTCTGAGGTTCTGTCCCAAACTCAAAGCTCATGAACTATGGCTATGGGTGGGGAAAGAAAATCCTAGCCTAACCTCACTTGAATACGATTCAAGGTAAGGAGGGCTAGGATGTAGCCTAAGCTACCTCAGAGGGAGGAGAGATTACCTTGCTATGAAGGTAACCGGTGAGGTTAGAAAGTATACAAGACCCCAGGCGTTAGGTTAGGGGCGAGGGAGTCGACTACCAAGATCATCGAAACCCCTTGTATACTTCCTAGAAGGAGGAAAAACATGTGCAATCACTGAATCTTATATGTATAAATGCTTAACATCTTCATTTCATAATTTAACACTAGGAACACTTATTATATCATGCATGAAAGTAAACTAAAACGCCTAGGCTATCGAGCCTAGGGGCTAGGCTAGCAAGATAGCGAGAGGATTCGGCTACCTATACTCGCCGAAAACGAATACTATCAGCATAATATAACTAATTCCTAGCAATGAAGATTAAATAACTAATACTGACATTAGTTATAAAACCGGGAAGGTTGTTCTGGCTAACTAAATAAAGCATGCGATGCGAACAACAGCATCAGCGTCATGACGCCTCCGCTTAAGGCAGCAGCTCCGCCATAAAACACGGTGTTTTAAGATAAATTGGTGTTACTTTACGGCCAGAGCTTATTTATACAATACAAGAATATGGTACTCAACTTTCCAGAAGAAGGCGAGGCTGAATATTGCGACATGACGAAACTAATAGCGAATAACTGGGAAAAAACACCTGGTCAAAGACGCTACGAGTGAAGGAATGGGGAAAGCGCGCAACGGTGATGTCAACCAAGATGGCGGCCAAACATGGCGGCAGTTATGACGTCACCGAGTACCATAAGAGTAACGAAGGAGGAGAACTTAGTAACGGCTCCTCCCATAACTTGTCACACTTCCCCCTCGAAGCGTAAACGCTATGTGGGGTGCAGATAACTATGTGGCGTGTCAAGCATACGTCCCCTGTTATTATACGTTATCCTAAAGGGAAACCTTATTGGTACTCACGCCAGAAGTTAGAATTCTGTGAAACCTTTAGTTTAATTCTCTTGGAATATCTACTGTAGTCAAATATACCCTAAGGAAGCTACTGAAGGAACCTTCCATCAGGACGACATGGCCTGAACCCAAAAATTGGTTTTAACAGAACCTCTCAAGCATGCCTTTGACGTGGATCTCGACTCGGGCATGTCTCATAAAATAACCCAGTCTTGCACTTTGCATAAACCATCTCCAATCACTCTTGTGGTTTCTTGATACGTACCTGGAAAGGGTTCTTGAGTTTTTGGTTAAGTTAGATAATTCCTCCATCTGTCTTAAAGAACTTCTACAAAGATATAGTTTTAATAGCTTACCCTTGAAAGCAAGAGCCTGTGAACTAGCAGTTTTCAGGGGAAGACCAGGAAACCATTACAGTAATCCTTGGACATATTCTAATTCTGACCCTGGGTCTTTTTTCTTATACTAGCTGAAAATAAAAAACCTCTTCAGTGACGAGATTCACTTTATATCTCGGCTCTAACAAGCTATATTTTTAATAGCTTTAGCAGGGGGAAAAGTCAGTGAACTAGAGGCCTTTAGGAAGGACCAAGAATTCATTACAATAATCTCATGTCATATTCTAATTCTGACCCAAGGTCTCGATTTTCTAGCCAAAACAAAAAGCTTCTTCAGAGATGAGATCCTCTTTATATCTAGGCTCTAGAGTCAGGAGGTAGCAACCTCTGTCCTGTGTCTACCTTGAAATTATATTTACAGAGATCAACGTATTCAGAAGGTAGTTTATTTCAAAATACTTGGCCCACAAGTCCCTTTCAACTGGGGCCCTCCATATTTTGATGTCTACCTTAATCAAAAAGCTGATCTTGTCTCTTTATCTAAAATTCACAATGTGAGAAAAATTGCTTCTTCGTCGACTTTTATCTTTACTGATGGTCCAAATCCAATGCTGGCATTGGATTTTGAGTATATAATAATGCTTTTAATTGTAGAGGTGCACTTCCCTTGTATCTTCTTAATTTTCTGCCGAATTACAGTGAACCCTCGCTACTTCGCGGTTCGACCATCGCGGATTCACCACTTCGCGGATTTTTTCCATAACCCATATATATACAGTATATATATATATATATATATATATATATATATATATATATATATGTATGTATGCATGTATTTATGTATATATGTAGGTATGTATATGTGTATACATATAAATATATATATATATATATATACACACACACACATATATATATATATATATATATATATATATATATATATATATATATATATATCTAAAGTAGGAAGATGTGATGTAGTTCTAAGGGAAAAGTATGGGAAATATGTCTGGGTAATAAGCAAAGCTCTACCTCCAGTTTGTTTCTACATTATGATCAGAGATAAATGTAAACAAAACATTGGTTGCCATTTTTTATCGTGCTTTTTAGCATGTTTAGGAAATGCATGATATAAAATCACCTTTACTATTTGTGCCTGTTTTAGTTTAGGGTACTGTAGTACATGCATTAAATGTTCTGTACATTAAAGGGTAGTTTGTTAACAGTACTACGTACAAGGGAAGGTTTTAAAAGTCTGAATATACATGTTGAATAAATAGGTAAATATGGTGTCACTACTTCGCGGATTTTCACCTATCGCGGCCGCGACTGGAACCTATCTACCGCGATAAACGAGGGTTCACTGTATATGGCATACTGACTGCTTTTGAAAAAATAATGTTAAGAGAGAAGGGCAATTTTACAGTTTTTTGTGATTCATGAGGAGTCAAAAAGATATAGAAGTTTTCAATCCAGTACCCCTTTAGTTTTAAATCCAGTACCCCTTTAGTTTTAAAGATTTTAAAGTTCAATGGCTGAGGAGCTGCATCATGCTTGAGATTTAATACGTAGAACATCGTATATAAAGATTGGTGGTGTTTGTTCGGATACTTTTTCTTTTAATTTTTATTGTTAAGAGTATTCATTGTGTTAGTATTATTGTTATATTAACAGTACAGTACAGTACTGGTTATGAAATACAGTACTGTACTTTATGTTGAGTTGGAAGAGTGTGAGTCAACATGCCGAAAACGGCAATCACTTACTAGTGTAACTTTAGGTAATTAAGCTGTACAGTACTGTAGTGATAGTACTGTACATTTATTGCAGTAACATACACTACAGTGCCAGCAAGAGTTGTTAGATAGGAACAACAATGTTTTGTTGTTTTGGTATTTAGTAAATACTATTTCTGGGCTCGACCTGTGTCGCTCCGTGAAATGCTCCTCTAGCACCATTTCTAAGGCATAGTTATTGCTGAATATACCAGAGAAAAAAAAAGAGATGCATGGAATGCCAGGAATAAACCTAGCTCGCTCACTCATTGAGTGTCGTTATAGAAAACTGGGGCGTGATTGAACCACGACCATAGATTCCTCACCAATTAGACCTCTCCTTCATCAACATCCCCCTCCACCCCTACATCTCCCCACCCCTTATCTACATTCCTTTATCAGCACCTGCGTTGGTCAAACGTGTTTTATTTTGCTCTGTGTTGTTTTGTGTTTTTGAAGATGTCCGACGTTTTAGAGATCCCTGCTTCTAAGTTGAGTATTATATTTGTCTGTTTGGGATTTCTAGGTAGCAATGCTTATTTATTCTTAACCATGTTTGGTTTTTTATTATCGCCGCTTGTTGTTCCCTTTCGGGGGTTCGCTGCGGCCATTTGGTGTCGCTTCCTTGTGATCTCTATTTATCGGGCATTAATTTAGTTCCTTATACTATTTGTAAGCCCTTGTTTATGTTTTGGTCATCTAATTTAATATTTTGGCATGATCATATTTTTCATTATTATATATAGCGAGCTACACCCTTCAGGTTTATTAGCGCTGTGCTTGTTAGCCTACTTGTCCGATCCGTAAGCCGTTTCGGTGGGTAGCCTTTCCTGCCAGCCTTTATCTTTTGAGTTCTTTTCAGGGAGAAGAAGATGTTCTCATTTGGTTGTTCTGGATCGTTATTTTCCCGATTTCGGAAGCCCTTTTGGTGTTTATTTGCCTTGTACCCTTTCCGTTTCGGCTTTTTCCCGATTTGGAAAGGTTTAGTTTTTATTTTATATCCCCGTGTTCTTTTCCCCCTAATGTTCTCATTTGGCGTGTTAGCTTTTATTTTAGTCATTATTTACGTCTGCCATTATATATTGTGTTATTACATGGGTTCACGGGAGCTACATGATTTCCGCCGTTTCGGGTATTTCCTTTGTGTTTCGGTGGGTGGTCTCACCCTCCCTTCAATCACAATGGTCGCCTAATTTTGTTCTGGTCTCCCCTCCCCCTCTTGGGTCCTTCCCCTTACGCCCTCACCTCCCTCTTCTTAGGAAGGGGTAGGCTTTGGTCATGTGCTCTGGTAGAAAACGGGAAGTTCCTCGAGGTGGGGGCAGGCCCATACGCTCCCTATGTTGGTGCGGGTAGCGCTCTCTTCTCACTTCGCCTCGGTTGGCCACCAGGCGTTCGAGACTGGGTATGCGCCTCGTCTCCCGACTCCCCCCCCCTCCCACCCATGTTATCCATCCTTGATGTTATCCTCCCTTCCCGGAGGGTTGGGATATTTTAGATTCATTTCTACGTATGATAGTTGTGTTTCTTTGATCAGATTCAGACACTCCACTCTGTTCTGATACCGTTCTTTATCCTATATTTGTTAGTGTTTTGTGTTGTTGGGAGGGCAATTGCGGCTGAGCTTTTAGTGTATTTTAAGTTTACATACATTGCATTTTTTGCGCCGGTCTTACGCATGTATTCCGGTGTTATGTTATCTTATTATATTATATTGTTATTTTTATATTATTGTATTTATGCGCCGGACTTTCACATGTCTTCCGGTGCCTTTTTTATACTTCTGTCTGTTTTATTGTTTTCCAGAGCCTTCGAATTTTGAAGATTGTTTTTTAGTCTGTTTGTCCTTTCTCGCTAAGGCTTCTCACTCCGGTGGGTATCCAGTATTCTGAGAATTTATTTATATTTATGTTTTTTAAGGCTTTATTCGTTCGGATCATTGTTCTGGGCTCTGGATATTTTGGTATGTTAACGGACTTAACAGAGGAGTTTGTTTATGTTATTGTGTACTTTATTTAACTCTAACGTTTGCATGTTTCCGCCGCTAGCAGATTATAGTCTTACGTTTTTTGCCAGGGAATCCCTGGCACGAGTTAATTTTATTCTCATGTACACAGTTAATTTACAGGTGGTACGTAGTCAGGAGACGGCTTGTACTGCGGTTTTACAGCAGCCTTGTGGGCATGAAGTGTGCCGTTCGCATGCCGGGTGTGCTGTCCCTGTGGGATATCTGTTAGTCTGGCATCCAGAAGGGTGTGAGATTTGCTATGCCCTGGTCTCTGATTGGTGATTCGGTATGTATCTTTTCTGTCTGATTTAGACTTTTTATGCCTTTGATTACCTTTATACGGTAATGTTTTGATACATACTGCATTGCTTTGATTTTATTTTTCCCTGCATCACCTTTCCTTGTTTTAATCTGGGTCTTTCTCTTTCAGGCCTCCTCCGCCGTCAAGAGCACTTCCCTCGCGACCCTTGAGACCTGGGTTGGAGGTTTTGGTCGTAATGTTAAGGCCAAACAGCCTTATGTTTTGTCGGAGGAGATGTGTTCCCTCCTTTACCCTAATGCCAAGATGTCGGCAGCGGTGGCCCCTGATGTGGCAGCTCCGATCATCGCCCGCATTCGGGAAGAGACCCAAGCCTTCCCCTATGATTTTGTAGGCGATGATGTTCTCGATGACGTTGCTGCCATTAATTTGGATGTTGAGCCTATGGTCGTCGATTCGACTGGTATAGGTAGGGCGGTAGGTGAGGCAGGTGATGTTCTGTCTAAGGTACTTTTCCTTAGTCCACCTCTTTCTCTTTCTTTTACTGATACTGTACTTCTTTTCAGGGTTTCCCTAGCAAAACCATGGACAAATCATGTTCTGTAATTCCTAAACTTAAGCATGTGAAAAAGACTTTACTTAAGGTTAATAAGCCTTCCAAGATCCTTAAGTCTCTTTCCAGCAGGTCATCCTTGGATGGTCGACGACGACCAGTCTTGGAAAAGACTTCTCCATCGGCTTCTGGTTCAAGGGCAAAGGGTTCAAAAGCCAAGTCTCTGGAATTGGCTTTTGACCCAGTAGCCTTTTCAGGTCAGTTGATGGAGAGTGTGGGCAGCATTGTGCAGTCCCAGATTGGTCCTCTTGCTGACCAACTGAACTCTTTCAGACAGAGGCAGCAAAACCAAGAGTCCATGTTAGAGTCTCTTTTGAGATCCGGCCTCTCACAATAACAGCGGTTTGTGGTCCCGGATGCTTCGAAGCTCCCGGCTTTTGTGAAAAGCAACCCATGGAGGTTGGCTCTGCATGCCCCATTCTCAGAGGGCATGTTAACGATTGAAGGTTGTGGAACCCGGCCGGTGGAGGACTTTGAGTTTTATCCACCGGGTTTGCAGTTCCCATTCCCAGGTTACGCGCGCTTGACGGATGAGGTGCTTGTTAGGGTGGATAAGGTGCCGAGGGAGACTGTTATCTTTCCTAAGGAGCAGGCTCAGTCCGCCTGGCTCCGGACCCTCACTGAATGGGAATGTGTCAATACGAAGTTGACTCCTCACAAAGGCACATATGCTATGTTCGTCGTTGAGGAGCCCACTCCTACTCCGTGCACCACCTAAGTGGCAGATCTTACCTTGGCGGCAGTAATGGAAGAAAAACCTATGCCTCAACTTCAGGAGACCGATTTAACTTCCTTGCTTCTCCCGAGGGACCAAGATTGCTGGGTTGATGCTCTGTCGACCTTCCCTGTGGGAAAGTTGGCTCCGGACTGTGCTACAACTCAGTTTAGTGAACTTCTTCCTTGGTTACCTGATTCCTTGATTCGGGCGGAGTATGAGGCTCGAGTCTGTTTGAGTAGGTCGCTGAATTCAGTTACTATGGCGGAGATGTCTTCCTTAGTATATGCGGACGAGGCTCTGTTTAAGATCCTCACTAAGTCTCTCCTTCACACCCTTCAGTGTGATCTTTTTGACTTTTGTGTCGCTCGCCGTGCGGCACGGTAAGCATGTCTTTGCGGACACACTATCTGCCATGAACCGAACAAGTCGATCAAGGCCTCGGTCTGGGGGGCAGATCTTTTCCCTGAAGACATGGTCAACACAGTTCTCAGTGAGGCAGTGCAAGTCAATCAAACCCTTCGGGTGAGGTGGGGTCTTGTTCCTAAGAGGAAGTTTGACTCGGCTAACCCGCAATTGAGGGGTAGGAAAAAGGCTAGACGTTTTCTCCCTTTTCAGGCTTCCCAACCTCAACCTGTGGTTCAGGCTGTGCCTGTCTCTCAGGTGAGACATGCGTCCCCCTCTAAATCTCAGCCCCAACAGCAGTTCATGCTGGTGAGCCAACCACCTCAGCCTTCGACTTCCTTCTCCACTTCGCCGGCTTTTAACCCTGCCTTTGAGTCCCAAGCCCTGATTCAGGGATATAATAGGCAGACGAGAGGAAGTAGGTCTAGACCCTTTCGCTACAAGGGAGGTGGTCGAGTCTCTGGAAGGGGCCGGGGTTTCCATGGAGACCGAGGTGGCAGGCCATCGGCAACCCAGTGAGACTCCGCAGGTAGGGGGGAGGCTATACTTGTTTCAAAAGAATTGGACCTTCAGCAGTTGGGCACGAAGCATACCTTCATTCAATGCGACAAGTTCCATATACTGACCGTGTCGCAGGTACGGACCTTACTTCCCCATGGGGCCGTCACCACCTCTATCGATCTTACCGACGCTTACTATCATGTTCCGGTAGCGCGTCATTTTCGCCCGTTTCTGGGTTTCAAGCTAGGCAATCAAGCATTCTCTTTCAGGGTGATGCCTTTCGGTCTCAACATAGCTCCAAGGGTATTCACAAAGCTAGCGGACTTGGTAGTCCAAGAGTTTAGGGCCCAGGGCGTACAGTTGGCTTATTTGGTCCAACAGCAACGAAGAATGTCGAGAGGCGACAGACTAAGTCATCAAGTTTCTGGAACATTTAGGGTTCCGAGTGAATTTCAAGAAGTCTCGCCTGGTTCCGGCGTCTTGCTTCCAATGGTTAGGACTCCAATGGAATTTGGACACACAAGTTGTCGATTCCCCCGAAGAAACGGAAGGAGATCGCAAGAGCCACAAGAAAGTTTCTAGGAGCCAAATTTACATCTCGAAGGAGCCAGGAGAGGGTTCTGGGTTCTCTCCAGTTTGCTTCCGTCACGGACGTTGTGTTGAAAGCCAGGTTGAAGGACATCAACCGGGTGTGGCGGTCCAGAGCGAACGTCAGTCTCCGGGACAAGGTTTCAAAACTTCCAGCTATTCTCAAGAAAAGGCTTCTCCCATGGACGAAAGTCAGGAATTTGGTAAGGTACCCTCCGCCGGCGTTGGTAGTCCATACGGACGCATCCCTCACCGGGTGGGGGGGTTACTCCCCGTTCAAGGAAGTACAGGGCTTGTGGTCAGTGACCTTTCGTCAACTGCATATAAATATTCTGGAGGCCATGGCCGTCTTCCTGACCCTGAAGAAGCTCTCCCTGTCGCGGAATCAGCATATCAGGTTGGTTCTGGACAGCGCAGTGGTTGTTCATTGCATCAACAGGGGACGCTCTAAGTCCGTACACATCAATCATGTGATGATTGCCATCTTTTCCTTGGCGGCAAAGAACTATTGGCATCTGTCGGCGGTTTTTCTAGAGGGCGTCAAAAACGTCGTAGCCGATGCCATATCTCGGGTGACTCCCTTAGAATCGGAATGTTCCCTGGACCGTCAGTCGTTCCGTTGGATTTGCCAGCAGGTTCCAGGTCTCCAGGTGGACCTCTTTGCCACAAAGGCCAACCACAAGCTCCAATATTACGTAGCCCCAACCTGGACCCTCAGGCTTATGCCACGGATGCCATGTCTCTCGACTGGAACACCTGGCAGCAGATCTACCTGTTCACTCCGGTCGATTGGCCCTCGTGGCTCCCAACTGGCCGAAGAGAAATTGGTTTCCTCTCCTAGCGGAGCTGGGTCTCCAGCCTCAGCGGCTTCCCAACCCGTTGCTGACTCAGACAGTACAAACTCGCAGTGTGTCAGCTTCCTCAGGAATTCTGAGTGCCCTAACTTTATGGACTTCATGACTTTTGCTGGTCAGAAGGATGCAGCTATCGATCCTCTTAACACTTTGTTCCTGGAGTCGGATAAGAGAGATTCTACCCTTCGGCAGTATGATTCTACTGTTAAGAAGTTGGCAAAGTTTCTGAGGGATTCGGATGTTAGAACGATGACTCCCAATCTAGCAGTTACTTTTTTTCAAACTTTGTTTAAAGGGGGTTTAGCTGCAAGGACCATTACCACGATTAAATCCGCCTTGAAGAGAATTTTTCAATCCGGGTTCAATATTGACCTTTCGGATTCGTACTTTGCATCCATTCCCAAAGGTTGTGCTAGACTGAAACCAGCAACTCGACCTACTGCGGTTTCTTGGTTTTTCAATGATGTCCTTATGTTGGCCTCTGACACTGATAATGATTCTTGCTCAGACATAACGCTCCTTAGGAAAAAGTTATTTTTGTTGAGTTTGGCTTCCGGGGCTAGAATATCGGAGCTATCAGCCTTATCAAGAGATCCGGGCCACATTGATTTTCTTCCGTCTGGGGAGGTCTTACTCTTGCCTGATAGACGGTTCTTAGCTAAAAATGAGGATCCCCAGTCTAGATGGACCCCGTGGAAAATTGTTCCACTTACTCAGGATCCTTCCCTGTGTCCTGTTTACACTCTCCAAGATTATTTGCGTAGAACTTCTACAACATCTTCAGGTTCTTTGTTTATTCGGGAACGTGGTAGAACTCTTTCCCTGAAGGGGATCGGGAACGTGGTGGAACTCTTTCCCTGAAGGGGATTAGGCAGCAAATGCTTTATTTTATTAAACAAGCCAATCCTCTCACGGTTCCTCATGCCCATGATGTCCGGGCTGTGGAAATCTCCTACAGTCTTTAAACATCACTATTTAAAATCCTTGGAGGCCCTTAAATTTGCGGTAGCGGCAGCTGGTAGTTTAATACCTCCGGATAGAGATGAACCATTGTAACTAGGTCCTTCTTTCTTTCCCCTTTTTTCTTTTGATCTTGTCTCCTTATAAGGAGCGGATTTATCCTGCCTTGCCTACTCCCCCTACCGTCCTTTGTTGTGATTTTGATTTACATCCTAACCTCAGTTTACATTGTATGATTTGCATTTGTAATTTTATTGGTTGTAATGGCATTTTCATTTTTGAGAGTTTACCCAGTATATCTATCTGTTTTGTATACATTGTGTTTTATGTTTGTAAATATTTTGGTGTTATTAAACTCTCTTTTTTGCCTTATATGTTTTTGGTTTCAGTTCCTTATGTTTAACTCTTCCCAAGCTTGAACCATTTCTTTGTTATGATTTCACGGAGCGACACAGGTCGAGCCCAGAAAAGGGATTTTGACGAAGGAAAAAATCTATTTCTGGACGAGGAACCTGTGTCGCCCAGTGAACCCACCCTTTTCCTTTTTCCCTCACCCTGGTTGGTCCAAGCTTCAGGTGCTGGGAGGAATGAAGATAAGGGGTGGGGAGATGTAGGGTTGGAGGGGGATGTTGATGAAGGAGAGGTCTAATTAGTGAGGGATCTATGGTCGTGGTTCAATCACGCCCCAGTTTTCTATACCGACACTCATTGAGTGAGCGAGCTAGGTTTATTCCTGGCATTCCATGCCTCTCTTTTTTTTTCTCTGGTATATTCAGCGATAACTATGCCTTAGAGGAGCATTTCACTGGGCGTCACAGGTTCCTCGCCCAGAAATAGATTTTTCCTTCGTCAAAATCCCTTTTATATATGTGTGTATATGACTCGTGTTATATGTAGTCTTACCATACTGTATACTATACTGCATGTATGTACATACAGTACACTGCATACAGTTACTGAAAGTAAAGAATGACTGGCCTTCCTTTTACTTATAATCTTCCTCTCTCATGGAGTACAGCATCCAGAACCTCTCCAGCTGGACACGATCTGGTTATCAGGTAAGTCCACTCAGCTTGTAGCTATTTTGTATTCAGGTACCGAAGACTTCTCCACAGCCCTTCCGAGGGGGAGTGTAATGTAGCCTAATAAACCCAAAAATCATAAAAGGTCTTCAGAGGATTTCAGGTCCATTAAATGATATTGCAAGTTGTACAACACAGAGATTTTTGGCTCAAAAAACAACCTTTAAAACCAGCGGTTTGGACCCGCGGGTACGGTCAAACCATGCCACTATGGTTAACCATAGCGGCCTGAAATGTCCGCACCTTACTTGATAATGACAAAACCAATAATCCCCACTGCAGGACTGCTCTAGTTGCTCATGAGCTTAGCCATTACAAAATTGACATTGATGCTTTGTTTGACTTGCCTCCCATAAGAAAATAATTTAAATGAGGTTGGGTAAGGTTACACCTTTTGGAAGGGCTATTCTGTAAATGAAAGATTACATGAGTAGGTTTTGCAGTTCATAATACTGCTGCAGAGCAATCCCTAAATCCCCAGTAGGCATATCAGAGAGGCTAATGTCCTCGCATATCCCGCTCTCCAGAAGCCGACATTTAACCCTCCTAAGTGCATGTACCAATACTTGACTCTGATGATGCTGTTAAGGACTCCTATGAAACAGTTAATTCCACTATTCGCAGAACACCTCGTAAGGATAAATTGATTTTATTAAGTGATTTTAATGCTAGAGTGGAGAAAGACCAACATCTTTGGGAAGTAGTTCTGGGCTACCATGGCATTGGCAAAAGGAAACGCAATAGCCTCAGACTCTTGTCCCAATGTTCAGAATGCATGGCAATAACCAACACCCTATACCAGATGAAGAATAAATACAAAACCTTGTGGATGCACCCTAGGTCAAAACAGTGGCTTCTTCTTGACTTTGTGCTTGTCACAGAACATGACCAAAAGGAAGTGCTTCATACTAGAGCAATGAGAGGTGCCCAATATTCAATAGACCACAACCTTATTCGAACCCAAATAAGTCTCAAAGTAAGACCGCAGACCCCTTGAATACCTTCTGCCAAGAAACTGAATTGCATTGCTTTAAAAAACATTGATACAAGGGAAAATTATCGCAGTTCAATAGAGGATAATACATCTCGCCTTCCACCTGTTGAGCCTGGCAACAATATAAATATCGATAGTAAATGGTCAAACCTGAAAGTACTGATCCATCATACGGCAGAGGAAACCCTGGGACTCTCCACATATCACCACAAGAACTGGTTCAACAAAAAGGCAGAAGACAGCACATGCTGCTTGTTTATCAAACCCGAGCTCCTGTTCACTAAAGATTACATTTCAAAACCTTAGAGCTGAAACTCAGAGAGTGCTATGTAACATGGAAAACAACTGGTGGTTTGCTCACTTAACAAAATTGCAGTCTCTTTCAGATAGAAATGTCTAACACTGTTTCTACAATGAGCATAAATCGATTTATGGACCGATAAAACGTAATGTAGTACCTGCTCAGTCATTTGAAGGAATACTTTGAAAGATAAACAAGAAATTCTTTGCCATTCGGCCCAACGCTTCTTAATCAAAGAAACCCTACAGAACCTGGCATCAAAGGCGTCCTACCAGTGCTACCTCCAGAAATGGCTCTTGATGACCAGCCCACCTTAACTGAAACTAAAGAAGCCACCAAAGGCCTAAAGAATAATAAAAGCCCTGGACCAGATGGCTTGCCCTCTGAACTTTTCAAGGACAGAGGATACCTACTCCATCAGCACCTCCACAGTCTTATGTTGTCCATCTGGACTCTTGAAAAAGTCCCTAAAGAATTCCGACACCCTGGTATAATTACAATCTATAAACAGAAAGATTGCTCAATATGTGTCAGTTATCAAGGAATATCCCTCCTTGCTGATGCTGGTAAAATTATAGTAAGAATTATGGTTTCGAGACTCGCAAGACTATCAGAGACCATGCCTCCTGAATTGCAATGTGGCTTTCGTGGGGATCAGAGCACTTGCGATATGATTTTTACACGTCAAATACAAGAAAAATATGGGCAAAACAGGGATCTGTATACTGCTTTCACTGATTTGACCAAAGCTTTCAAACACTCGATCGTGAATTTTATGGAGTGCTCTCTCCGAATTTGGTGTCCCACCCAAATTCATCAACATCGTGAAGAAACTGCATGATGATATGCAGGCTCATGTGAAAATTGGCAGCAGCAAACTGAACTCTTCAATGTCCAAGTTGGAGTGAAACAAGGATGCCTCCTGGCTCCTTTTATCTTCAACTTCTATCTCACAGTGGTCATTCTGCTCAGCCAATCGAGTCTAACATCCTAATGAGGATGTGAAAATTCAATATTGCTTGGATAGTAGTCTTTTTAAGCTCGGACATCTCCAGGCAGAAAAAAAAACCACAGTAGCACATCTAGAACTCTAATATGCTGATGACTGCGTAGTAGCCCACACACCTGAGGCTCTCCAACAGTCTCTCGAAACAGTCTCCTCCATCTATCAAGCAATAGGGCTTAAAATAAATGTTGCTGAAACAGAAGTGATTGCTCAAAGAAATAATAATGAACAGCCTTTAACATTCCAAATTAATGTAGGAAATGTCAAACAAAGTGAAAGTTTCACTTATCTTGGCATTGTGCTCTCCATTAAGCACAACATAGATGAAGAAATCATATCCCAAATTAACCAAGCATCAGCATCCTTTGGATGCCTTTGGTCTAGTTATTCGATAACAACGACCTAAAGATGGATACTAAAATCTCAGTCTATGCAGCTCTATGCCTCTCCACCCTACTACTGTATATGGTGCAGAATCCCAGACTGTCTACCGTTGCCACATAAAACCTATGGAAGCCTTCCTTATTAGATGCTTACAACACATCCTTGGAAAAACATGGAGAGATAAAGTCCCTCATACAGAAATACTACAACGTACCATATTACAACATCAATCAGCATAGGGGCCGTATGAGCAAAAAATAAAGTTGAGATGGACTGGACATATTATACATATGCCGTAACTACCTCCCTTGTCAGGTCTTGTATGGACAGCTCCCTAATGCACGTGGAAACCTGGGGGATCAAATGAAAAGATATAAAGATAAAAAAGACAACACTTAAGAAATGCCCGCACTGCGTTCATTTTGCAGTGCGGGGGGTAAATACTGTAGACTGGAAGATAAAAGAATCCTAGCAAGACAGTTATGCAGGGAACGAAGACAAAATCATCCTATGGGAGTCTTCCCTCTGAACCCCATCTGGACCTGCCAGATATATAGTAGAGTCTGTGGGTCTAGGATTGGTCTGCATGGTCATACACAATGGCTTCAGTGACAGCAACACTAAGTTAATCATCACCATATTTATTTAAGGAAGCAGTAGTTGTCATTGATTCGATGGATAGACATAGACATAGACAGTCAAACCACTGGTACACATGGTAACCAGAACCTTAATCCTGCATCACACAGTACATGCTGGGGTTTCGAGTTCCTGGGATAAGTGTTCCACCCAGTTAGAATAAGGACTTCCTCCCACCTAGGAACAAATGACCAAATTTTTCTTTAGTCATTTGTATTTTTCTTAACTATACAAACCTAAGTTATTATACTTGCTATACTTTCCTGCCAACACCAACCCCCTAGAAAGCCCCAGCTGCTTTCTAAGCTACTTTTCAGTGAGCCAGTTGAGGGATGGTCACCTTCCAGCTAGAGGTAGGTAACTACCTGTCGGTCGTTAAGACCCAGTAATTAAGTTTTTAATTGCTGTATACCCAGCTTCGCTGTTATCGTTCTTCTATGTAAAGAACTCTGGTTTGTATAGTTAAGAAAAATAGTTTTGAAAATTTAGTCATTTTTTTTTCCATACAAAACCTTATCTGATCCTCAAACATGTAATAATGCTTATATAGAAAAATGTTACCTGAAGTATGTATCACTTGTGGGGTCCCCTTGCCCAGAACCAAGACAAGGAGTGGTGCCCAGCAATTTTTCATGGCATGGCCATTTATTTCAGGATCGTTGACTCTTAGTAAGTCTGCATGATATACCCGGCCGCAGCCCACTAATTTATAACATGGCCTTTGTTTCGTCAATTTCAGCACCTTTTGCAATGTCAATTGTTTTAATATCTTTTTTTCCTTCAGAATTGTACAAATTGTATAATTTTGTTAGGCTGGGCAGCACACACATACCTTTTTTTATACTTCACGATAATTTCTTTTTTAATTTTTATGGTGATAATTTGCTTCTTACTGTCTTTCATAGTCATCTTATGCACTATTGTAATAATACTTGTGGATACAGTACTGTTAGCTTTAAATCACAGGAAAAAATTCTATGAATGAACAATAGCAATCACAACTTCACAAAGAGCATGGGGACACAAATCAACAGAGAACAATTCCAAAGACACCCTGACCAGATGATGCTTGTACAAATGCTGCTCAGAGAGTGGAAGAGACTGAGCTGAGAGGTTGATGCAAGCTAATGCGAGACAAACTTAAATAAAGATCAAGTGGTGTACACAGCATTAAGACTATGAGGGCTCCGTGTGACTGCCTTCTACACACTGCATGATAGTCTTGTATGTGTTTGTCCATGAAAAATGCCTATACTGTACAGTGCAAAATATTTACTCCCTGACTGATGCAATTCTTGAAAACCAATTCATTTTTTTTTCTTGTAATTCAACTTGTTAGTACTGTATTCAAAGTTACTCTAAACCCAAGAAAAATCACAACTCATCAAATGAAAAATTGGTGCTATCCTGGAACAGAAGTTCCTTTACTTTGCATAAATGAATATTCAAAATAGTAGATATGTAAATTCTTTTTATCCCCATGAAAATTTTCTTTAAATTGCCTTTCTAGATATATATTTGATATATTACCTTAAAGATATAATTTTTTATATTTTATGTTATAACATGTCAAGAAAGGCAAACAATTGTAAGCTTTGTATGAATTTTCATTCGTTTAGAGGTGGCTTGGTAATAGTTCTTTTTAAACACACATTTTTCAGGAAGATACTTTGAGCATCTCTCAGCACACTTCTATTTTCTGTGTATAACATTAGAATCTCAGGGGATGAAATTTACTTGATATAATCGGGTCTCAGAAGGTTAGATTAGAGATTTTCTTGGCCCCTATAAATTTTCTTTTGAAATCTGCTGTTAATCAGAATACTAATAAGCCATTATTAGGTATCTTCCTACAAAGTACTTATGCCTAAAAGATAAGAGAACTTTTTCTGATGTTGAACAACTCCAAAAATTTTAAACAGTTGCTCATGAATACAAACTATTTCAATGAGTGCTTTCCTATCAACCTTCTGATTTGAGCTATACCAAAACATAAGAATGGTATTTGATTACGCCCGAGTATCTGGCTATCCCTCATCATTGAAATAGTCTACTTGGATATGTAGTACTACTATATAGTCAATTTATTTTAGCGAGGCAGATTTGCACCGACTCGCAGGGGTGCCTTTTAGCTCTGAAAAGTTTCCTAATAGCTGATTGGTCGAAAGTATTTTCGTATGAATACCATCATTGTTTTCAAATAATTACCAAGTAATGTGAATCGAAACTTATTTACTAATACACACTTCTTCCTCAGATATAGGTTTTGTCAATATATAATGTTAACGAATAAATATATTATAAAGTATCTTGATGGTAAGACTAAACTTAATAACCAAACACCTGCTGAAGTCAATGAAAAGAGCTTGTTTTGGGATGCATGCTACATAATTTCGTAACTTTTCACATATTTTGAGGTAAATTACTCCAAGCACAAGAAATACATGATTTTATAAACTTAATTAGAATACCAGAATATACTAAAAACGTGGAATTGATAAAACTCACCATTGGTGAAAACAGCAGTTAGGTAAAAGCAGGACCCACTTAAGAATGGTCCTGGGTAAAAGGAGCATTCTACTGTTAAAAACCAAAGAGGAAATGGAAGGGAGAAGGAGGGGTATTGCGATTGTAACTCAGCTGTGAAACTATGAATTTGTTTAATTGTGATTTATATGCAGTTTATGCAACACTACAATGTCCTCAAACTGAAAATATTGCTATTGATAAAAGCTACACCTTTACGAAAAAAATAGCTATCCCTTTCTATATAGACTTTCATCATAGGGTTATGATGTAAGTCTGTATAAAAAGGGTGTGCTATTTTTTTCGTAAAGGTTTATATTCTTACGTACAGTAATACCTTGAGATACGAGTTTAATCCGTTCCGGGACCAAGCTTGCATTTTAATTTGCTCGTATCTAAGATCAATTTTTCCCATATAAAACAACTAAAAAAAATTAATCCATTCCCACCCTCTGAAAAAACCCTAAAAACAGTATATTACGGAGGAAGAACATGTTTTTAATTGTTGTAATCAACATCCTACGCTAACAAAATAACAAAGCTATGAACTAGTTAAGATGCTCAATGAAATGTAACATTATTATGGAGTTCTTACCTTCGAGACAGACAGTAGCGGCTAATGGCGATGTGTGCGGAGGAGGAGGAGGAGGGAGACTTGACGGCAACACGTTCGGTACGCAGCACTTTTGTAACACTACGTAACCAAATCTTAACTTTAAATTTAACTTAAATGAAATTCAACTTTAGATTTAACTTAAATGAAATTAGCTTACTGTACAGACACTTAAAAAAGGGATTTTGACGAAGGAAAAATCTATTTCTGGGCGAGAGACCTGTGCCGCCCAGTGAAATGCTCCGTTTGTATCATTTCTAAGGTATATAACTGCTATGAATTTACCAGAGAAAAAAGTTGCATAGGAATGCCAGGTTGAACCCAGCTCGCTCACCTATTAAAGGTGTCGGTATAATACTGGGGCGTGATAAATCACAACCAGAGGTCTCGCACCATTTAGATATCTCCTCTTCAATATCCCCGTTACAGCGAGGTGCCGTTCAACACCCACCACCGAACGCTACTACCACCAACTCAACCCACGCCAGTGACGTCACTCCTCATAGCACCCAAGTTTGGGCCCATGCTGGGTGGGAAGTGAGGGAGGGTTCACTGGGCGGCACAAGTCTCTCGCCCAGAAAGACTTTTCCTTCGTCAAAATCCCTTTTCTGGGCTCTACCTGTGCCGCTCCGTGAAATTGTACAAGAGAAATGGTCCCAAAACTTGGAACAAATACCTGAGGGGAAAGTAAATTAAAGTCAAAATAACAAAAACATGGTTTAATTCAAAGAAATAGGACATACTAGGAATCCAGTGAATAAATACTTCCTTAACATAAAAGATAGAATGGTAAGTAACAATACAGCAAAAAATCCCAAACTAAGGGATGACAAGTGAATGCAAGGTAAAATAACAAACTGCAAGATCAAAATTAATTTACAATCCTGAGGGTAAAAACAACAAAAATCAACTCGTGGGAGAGTAAGGCTATTAACAGACATGATAAAATAAGATTACACCATAAGGGTGTAGCTCAGGTAAAAACAAAACCAAAAACTAAAGTAGGGACAAAAAGTAAGGCAGGTAGGAGGAAGGAGGATAGAGCAAGACATTGTGATTAAGACTCATTACCTTCAGGAGGAACCACATTCCCTGCTGCCATTGTAGCAAATTTTAGGGCTTCCAAAGGTTTTAAATAGTGGCGTTTAAAAACTGTCGGAGACTTCCAGCCTGTATATTTCGTAAGTTCATCAAAGTTCATGTGGTGAAAGTAATTAATTGAAGTAGCTACAGTTCGTATATCATGAACGTCAAGGAATGATTCAGGGTTAGCCTGTTTAATAAAATATAAAATTTGTTGTCTGATTCCTTTCAGGGTAATGGTTCCTCTGTTTTCTCTAATGAATAAGGGCCCTGAGGACTTGATGGAAGTTCTATTTAAGTAGGCTTTCAGAGTGTGTACTGGACATAACGATGGATCCTGAGGAAGTGGAACAATCTTCCAGGGGGACCATCTGTTCTGGGGGTCCTCATTTTTAGCTAAGAAAATTTTGTCAGGGGAGAGAAGGACTTCCCCTGACGAGAGAAATTCAATATGGCCTGGACCTCTAGTCAAGGCTGAAAGTTCTGATATTCTGGCGCCAGAAGCTAGGCTCATTAGGAACAAGGTTTTCCTTAATAAAGGTATGTAATTACAAGATTCGTTAAGAGTGTCAGAAGCCAACTTAAGGACATCATTCAGAAACCAGGAAACTGAGCTAGGGCGAGTTGATGGTTTTAATCTGGTGCATGCTCTCGGGATTGATGAGAAGTATGAATCTGTAAGGTCAATATTAAAAACATTATGGAAAATCTTTTTCAAGGCTGATTTAATTGTAGTAATTGTATTGGCCGCTAGGCCTGATTCAAATAGAGTTCTGAAGAAGGTTACTGTCAGATTCATAGTCATCAACTCAACCTGTGAGTCCCTTAAAAACTTTGCAAGTTTTTTAACAGCCGAATCATATTGTCGAAGGGTGGATTCTCTTTTATCTGATTTTAAAAATAGGGTATTTTGAGGATCAATATCTGCACCTCTTTGACGTCATGAAGTCCATAAAGTTAGGGTACTCTGAATTTTTGAGGAAGCTAACACATTGCGAGTTTGTACTACTTGTGTTAGTATTGGATTGGGTATCTGTCGAGGGTGGAGACCCAGTTCCACCAACAGGGGAAACCAATTGCTCTTGGGCCAGTTGGAAGCTACTAGAGCAACCTGGCCTTTGAAAGTCCTGAGTTTGTCCAACACTTTCATCAACAGATTTATTGGTGGGAATAAGTAAATTTTCTCTCAAGTGTTCCAGTCTAACGACATTGCATCTATGGCATAAGCCTGAGGGTCCAGGTTGGGGGCTACGTAACACTCTAGTTTGTGGTTGGACTCTGTTGCAAACAGGTCTACCTGGAGACCCGGAACCTGAGATAAGATCCATTTGAATGATTTTAGGTCCAGTGACCACTCCGACTCCAGTGGAGTTGTCCTCGAAAGTGCGTCCTCCACTACATTCCCCACTCCCGCTAGATGGACTGCTGACAGATGCCACTGGTTCGATGCTGCCATGGAAAATATTGCTAACATCAATCACATGGTTTATGTGGCCTGACTTGGAGCCTCCTCTGTTTATGCAGTGGACTATGACTTCGCTGTGTAGAACCAATCTTATATGTTGGTTCTTGGCTGGGGTCAGTCTTTTTAGAGTTAGGAATACCGCCATGGCCTCTAGGACATTGATATGAAGTTGTCGGAATACCGTCGACCATAGTCCTTGGACCTTCCTGTACTGGGAGTATCCCCCCCAGCCTGTTAAGGAGGCGTCTGTGTGAATGACGAGTCTTGGAGACGGGTATTGTAAGGGAACTGACTTTGCCAGACTTCTGACCTTTGTCCATGGCTGAAGTCTCTTTCTCAGAATTGGTGGAAGTCGAGCTCTTTTGTCTCGATATTTTTCGTTTGCCCTGGAGCGCCATACTCGGTTTATATCTTTCAGTCTGGCCTTCAGTACAATATCTGTTATTGAGGTGAACTGCAAGGAGCCCAGGATTCTCTCTTGATTTCTCCTGGATGTCAATTTGTCCTTGAGAAAATGTTTCGTGTTCTTTGCTATTTCCGCCCTCTTGGCTTTGGGGAGACATAGCGTATGAGAACGTAGATCCCATTGTAATCCCAGCCATTGAAACTTGGTCTCCGGGACCAGGCGAGATTTCTCGAAGTTGATCTGGAACCCCAACTGTTGTAGGAATTTTATTACTCTGTTTGTTGCCGTGAGGCAGTTCTCGACGTTGTCTGACCAGATAAGCCAGTCGTCTAGGTAAGCTACTATTTGAATTCCTTGGGTTCGCAATTCTTGGATTACTGTCTCTGCCAGTTTGGTGAATATCCTAGGTGCTATGTTGAGTCCGAATGGCATTACTTTGAATGCATAGGCTTGGTTGCCTAGTTTGAAGCCTAGAAACGGACGAAAATGCCTTGCTATCGGAATGTGATAGTAGGCATCTGTAAGATCTATAGAGGTGGTGACGGCCCCACGAGGAAGTAAGGTCCGCACCTGAGAGACGGTTAGTATGTGGAATTTGTCGCATCGAATATAAGAATTCAGACGGGACAGGTCCAGGATTACTCTTCGCTTGTCTGAGTCTTTCTTTGGCACGCTGAACAAGCGACCTTGAAATTTTAAGTGATTTACCTCTTTGATTGCGTTCTTTTGCAATAGATCGTTTGCATATAAGGCTAGCTCCTTCGTTGGAAGTTGATGGAAACTGGTTGGTGGAGGGGGCCCTTCTATCCAACTCCACCCCAGACCTTTGGAAATTATGCTGAAAGCCCAATTGCTGAACTTCCAACGATTCCGAAATATGTAGTCTTCCCCCTACCCGAGGATTTTCAATGGTTCGCTGCGGATTTGCCTCCTCGGCCTCCACGGAACCCTCTGCCTTGGAAGAAAGTCCTTCCGCCACCTCTGTTGTGAAAAGTACCTCTCGCACCCGAGCCTCTGGCGCATTGGTAACCTTGGAACACACCTTGGGTTTCATAGGTGGGGTTAAAGGCATGGGAGGTAGCATACGAGGTCGTTGCTACCTGAGCCTGAAGGACCAACACATACTGCTGTTGGGGTTGTCCCTATGAAGTAGACGGTTGACTACCCTGCGACACCGGGATGGTTTGGACCAACTGAAGTGGTTGTCGGTTTTGGGAGGATTGGAAGGGCCTTAACCTCTTCTTGCCTCGAGATTGGGTGCTGGCATGCTCAAACTTTCGTTTGGGGACTAGGCCCCACCGAACCTTGAAGCTGTGGTTGACCCTGTCAGCCTCGCTGAGGACGTTGTTAACGAGGTCCTCCGGGAACAAGTCAGGACCCCAGATCGGGGCTTTAATGAGCTTGTTAGGCTCATGTCTGATGGTGGCCTCAGACAAGACGTGTCTACGGCAACGACGTCAGGCTGCAAGGAAGTCGTAGGTATCGGTTAGCAAGGTCAGAAGCAGGGATTTGGTCAGAACCTTAAAGAGGGGCTCCTCCTCGTACATTAAGGCGGTCATCTCAGCCATTGTAGCTGAGTTAATTGACCTGCTTAGCCTGGCCCGGGCTTCGAACTCGAGGCGGATCAAAGAATCCTGAAGCCTGGGAAGACGTTCGCTAAACTGTGTGGAAGCACAGTCAGCGCTTAGTTTGCCAGCCGTGAACGTGGCTGGGGCGTTATGCCAACACTCGTGATCTCCCGGGAACAGGAGGGAGGTCAGGTCCATTTCCCGTAGTTGCGGTAACTGTTTGTCCTCGTTGATGGCTTGATGGGCTAGGTCCATCATCTTGGTGGCACACGGAGTGGGGGTTTGCTCGTCTACCACGAACATCGTGTAGGAGCTTTTGTGGGGTGTGAGCATGGTATTCACACACTCCCACTCGTTCAGTGTCCGAACCCAGGTAGACTGGGCCTGTTCCTTCGGATAGAACACCGTCTCCTTGGGAACTTTATCCAGTCTATCAAGAGCCTCCTCGGTCAGACGAGCAAAACCGGGGAAGGGGAATTGGAGACCCGGCGGGTAGAACTCGAAGTCCTCGATAGGCCGGGTGCCACATCCCTCGATGGTCAGCATGCCATCTTTGAAAGGAGAGTGCAAAGCCTTTCTCCATGGGTTGTTCTTGGTGAACTCCGGGATCTTAGAGGCGTCCGGGATGGCGTACTGCTGTTGTTGCGGCAACCCCGAACGCATGAGGCTCTCCATGAGACTCTCTTGGTTCTGCATTCTCTCAGTGAGGGACGTCATCATAGAACCGATCTGATCCAGTAATTTGCTGGAAAAGGCGTCCGGATCAAAGGAAGCCACCGGGGTAGTCGTGGGGGCTGTCTTCGTTCTCGATCCATGAGAGGAAGAAGAGGCGACAGCTGAGTCTTTGGGGACTCTAGAAGAGGAAGCCTTGACTGACTTTGGGGATTTGGAAGACTTGTGGGTCTTCAGCAAAGGTCTACGTTGAGACTTAACCTTCGGGGTAACCGGACGTGGCCTGATATCAGCCCCGTGTTTCCCCGAGAAACCCTGAAAAGAAGAATTAGCTGAGGAAGTAGAAAAAGACGGACTAAGGAGAGGAATCTTAGCCCGGGAACTATCTGCCTCACCTACCTCCCTACCTAGCTCCGGCTCGTCGAGAGCCATAGGCTCGATGCCGAGGTTGATGGCCGCGACGTCCTCCACGATTGCTTCACCCATCACTTCTTGGTCCTCAGATAGGAGCAAGGCTTCATTAATGTTGGCTATGATGGGGTCCGCCACGTCCTTGGGGACCGCAGCCGAGGTCTTGGCATTGGAGTAAATCAAGTTACACATCTCCTCGGACAAAACGTACGGTTTCTTGGCCTTGACGTTGCAGGCGAACCCGCCGACCCAGACCTTAAGGGTCGCCAGGGCCGAGGTCTTAGAAGACTGAGAGCTCAGAAAGAAAATAGACCGTTACTAATGGCAAAGTGACTTCGACGAAGGAAGTGTAAAAAAAAATGTAGGTTAATTCGATCAGAGATTACCATGGAAATAACAGGAAATTCCAGGGATTAAATCCGAAGTAAATCTAGATAGTAACGACAGGAACACCTACCGAGTCTGAGGTGAGCGTGGAGACCAGCCCGTAGCAGACTACGCAGTTGTCAGGATGCCAGACGATCAGGTCGTCCACCTGGACAGCACAGTGGGCATGCGACCTGCAAACATCGTGGCCGCACGCTTGCTGGAGTACGGCCGCACAGGCTGTCATCCGACAGCGGACCACCTGTAATAATAAAGATACATAAGTATCCCATAGTAGGTTAGTATCCCAAGGGGAACCCGGGTGCTCCGGGTACTAAAATTAAACCGGTATAAAACCGGGATAGAAACTAAGAATAACATTCCGAACCGTTATAATAATCGGGGGTGGAAAAAACTTAGCATAGGTAATAATGAGAAGTAAAACAAATCTGAATTTAGTTATGATCATTCAATAAAAGCATTGTCAAGAATGTGGGGAGATATACTATCCCGTCGGTACTGGGGAAGTATAGAATAAATTATTATAATAATATTGATATTTTATACCGTTGGCTCAGGGGAGACAACTGAGGTGGACCCGGGGGTACCACCAGCCTACCGGGGTAGGCGAGTCGAAAAGGGAGGGAGGGAGGAGCCAAAGACTCCCCGCCAGCCACAAGGACCTTAACGAACTTAGACAATAAGCAATAACAAAACTCAATAAAACTCTATAAATAAAAACTCTAACGAGATTCCCCGCTAATGAAAAAGGGCTACTATCGTAGGGGTTCCGTGAGGTGCGGAACGTAACGGAGGGAATCACGCTGAATTACCCAATACACAGCCGAGATCTCCCCAGCCAACCGATGGCCAATCAGAGCGGCGGAGGAGAAATGGCTACGACAAGGCATGTAAGTGAGCATACTAGACTAAAACCTCGCTAGTTGTTCTCGGCTCCGACTAGGGAAAGGAGTCAGTAGGTATCCCGGGAGAGGGATGGGAGGGGTGGGGGTTGGGGGAAGACTGGGGAACGAGAGGACTCGACCCGTAAGGCAAAACAGCTGACTCCAAAGTCTCTGAGAGACGTGAGGTATCCCTGGAGTGGGGATGAGGGTATGGGGGGCCATACACCGATAGGGGGAGAAGGAGGCAGCGAGAACTAGCCAATAGGGAGCTTGAGGCGATCACATGGGACTGAGGGAGGACAGGAGTACCAACCTGACCGATGGAACCACGAAAATAACAAAACGGAATGATCATATACGGATAATAAAATGTAAAATAATATAAAATAATGTGACACATTGAACTAGGGTATAAGGCATGCGTAAGCTAGAATAAAATAGTAAGAGAGGGACGCAGGGGAAAGGCAGGGAGAGAATAACCAGCCGAGCCCTCCAGCGCGGGTAGGAACCGAACTGGACAGGGGGGCCAACATAACTTCTACATCGGGTAGATGCCGATCGGTAGGATAACAAAACTAAAATAAAAACTGCCCAGCGAGAGTCCCACTCGAACAAAAGCGAAAAACATAACTAGGTGGTAAAAGTAATAAACACTGGATAAAAAACACCATAATGCGGTAGCAAAAACCATCTATGAACGCTCCTGAAGGCAAGCAAGCAAGCCAACCTAAAGTTCAAAATCTATGATACGTAGTATAATATCATAATGACAAGGTGTAATCGGTGAGAAACTCCACTGTAAAAGGTTCGAAACGAAAAACAATCAGTATAGAAGACTAATTGTAAGACGTTAAGAACGAGCGAAGGCGGCAGCAAGCCAGCATGGCTGCCGTGAAGCGGGGCCAACGAATGAAGAAAAAACAAAAACTTTAATAAAAGTAAAAATAAGGGCAATGCTACCTCCAAAAGCTCAAAACTCATAGATCTGGTACTTAACTTAGATGGGGAGATATGGGAATCCGACATCTTGCACAAAAGCGGAGAAAAAACCACCGACAACACAGCAACGAAAAACACAACAGCGAAAGCCATGATGCTATGAAAAGGAGTGACGTCACTGGCGTGGGTTGAGTTGGTTGTAGTAGCGTTCGGTGGTGGGTGTTGAACGGCACCTTGCTGTAACGGGGATATTGAAGAGGAGATATCTAAATGGTGCGAGACCTCTGGTTGTGATTTATCATGCCCCAGTATTATACCGACACCTTTAATAGGTGAGCGAACTGGGTTCAACTTTTTTCTCTGGTAAATTCATAGCAGTTATATACCTTAGAAATGATGCAAAAAGAGCATTTCACGGAGCGGCACAGGTAGAGCCCAGAAATAAAATGTTAATCTTATGTTACACTAAACTTAATTCTACATTTTGTTTCCATTTTCATTTTTTTATTTTTCTTCTTCCGGCATGGCTCTTTTTGCCCCGCTGTCACCTGCACTTTTTGACGGCCTTTTTAAAAAGAACCTATCTAGGGATGTTTGCTTTTGTCTCCCCTTCAAAATGTTGCGAAAATGACACATGTATTGGTGTGATACTGTTATTAACACACATTCGGGTTCCCATCAAATGTCATCTTCAATGTGTTGTATATTAGACTTGGTATGTTACATCTTCAAGTAAGACTAGGTAAGTTAACTTTAAAATAGTTTATTCCTTTAAAAACAGTTATTAACATCTCCATCACAGGAGTATAGATGGTTTGGTCGGATGACCATTCCGTATGATATCTGTAAGAACTGGCTAAAATATCGATATCACAGATATCGTATAGTCAGTTATCTCAGCATTTAAACACATAATGTAAACTAAACATTAATATAGGAAGACACCTGCATCCGGTGGCGACACAACTCTTTCTTGCGATTCGTATTTGTGTTTATTCTTCATAAAAATGTTACATTGCTGAGGTTTGGCATTAACATCCTGGTTATGACATGACTATGGCATTTCTCACACTTGCTCCTCTTCCATATTGACCTCTTAGGTCATGTTTTTAAACATGTAATTTTACCTATATTACACATGCAAGTGTTGTCACAGTAGGCTAACGCACGACTACTCGCCAACTTGTCCGGGTATCTTTTCCATAAAATTAGAAAACTCCTGCCACTTCACTAACATGTCTTTGATTTCTGCCGTAGAAAGGCGGCCCTCGTCTTCCACCTCCTCCTCCTGCAACACCTCCGAATGTTGCATCTCTTGGAACTCGATCAATTCCTGTGTCGTAAGCTCTTTGTGGTCTCCTCAACAAGGTCGTTCACGTCTGCCTCGTCTACCTCCAGCCCCATGGACTTTCCAAGAGACACGATTTCATCCATCACAACAGGTTCGGGGTCATCAGGGTCTGTCTTACCGAACCCTTCAAAGTCCCTCTCAGCAACGGAAGCTGGCCACAATTTCTTCCACGCTGAATTAGGAGTTCGTCTTGTGACACCCTGCCATGCATCGTCAATAATTTTCAGGCAATGTACGATGTTGAAATGTTCCTTCCAAAATTCCCGAAGGGTGAGAGTGGTGTTGTCTGTGACATCGAAGCATTTCTTGAATAAATGCTTCGTGTACAGTTTCTGGAAGTTAGAAATAACTTGTTGGTCCAAGGGCTTGAGGAGTGGCATGGTGTTGGGTGGAAGATAAAGGACCTTGTTGAACCTGAATTCATCAAGAATTTCCTCTTTGAGACCAGGAGGGTGACCAGGGGCATTGTCGAGGACCAGGAGACATTTCATTGGCAGGTTTTTCTCCGCCAAATATTTTTTGAGTGCCGGACCAAAGCACAGATTAACCCATTCTATGAAGAAATGCCGGGTAACCCAAGCCTTAGCATTAGCGCGCCGCATCACTTACAGTGTTTCTTTCAAGATCCTTTGGCTCTTGAAAGCATGTGGGTTTTCAGAGTGGTACACCAGCAGTGGCTTGATCTTACAGTCACCGCTGGCATTGGCACACAATCTGGCGGGATGTTGCACCAACAAGCCCACACCCTGAATCACACCTACTGGCAATTGTCTCCACAAAACAAACTTTCCCCTTACGTTATCTAAAACCAGACTCTTAGACAAAAGGACAAAAAAAGCAAAACATAACCTTAAAACTATATTCTCAAAAACTAACACTTAAAACTAGAATCAACTGCATCCAAAAACTTAAACACTAAATATACAATAAGCACCATTCAAATAAACACAAAAAAACCCTAACAAACTTAATTTACACAGCACACCAACACCAAAAATAAATATATCTTTTATGGGGCACCAACACTGTCCTCAACACAAAGCCGACTGTCTTTTACAGCAAACTACCACTATCACAGCTTTGTGGTCAACAGTCTACTGGGTGGCAATTTGCCACAACTGCCTCGTTGATTGGGATGGTAGTTATAATCATCATCGTATCATCATCATCGTCATCATCATCATCATCATCATCATCAATCGAAATCTTAATAAACAGGCCAGGTCATCAATGGTTGTGCAGTCCAAAAGAGCAGTACAAACAAAATCAATTACAGGCCAGGTCATCAACAGTCAATTCCAGAAAAAATCTCTCTCAAAGGAACAAGTACTATAAGGAGGAATCACGGCTCAAAAAAATAATTAATCACTTCCACGCTGGTCGAATCAAATAAAGTAAATCCAGCATTCACACACACAACCGCCTCTAGCAGCAGTCAAATAAAAAAGCATTCGCCCCAAAACATTTACTAGTGTCCTAACCTAGCTAAAGGTAAACAAACAACCTCACTTATACCAACAGTCTTTCTCACAACAAACAATCAATACACTAATTACTCTCTCTCTCTCTCTCTCTCTCTCTCTCTCTCTCTCTCTCTCTCTCTCTCTCTCTCTCTCTCTCTCTCTCTCTCTCTCTGGATTTGGCAAACAAAAAATAAATAAGAATAAAACAAAAATTAATCCTCCACATTCCTCCCCCCTTACTTTGCCAAATCCTTCAACATTTTCACACAACCACTTACATTATTTTTCTCATTACCCAGTCGCAGTCAGAAATGGGACCTCTACTCCAAGTAACTGGGCCTTCATACATTCTCTCATTCACTTCTTCCTTATCACAATCATTCGCTACATTAACACTATTCCTATCTAAATCCCTATCATCTAATATATCATGTACAATCATATCTACCTCGTTCTCGTCTGGCCCTAAAATTACACTCATTTCTGTAAATAGTTCATCCATTTCATCAAAAACATTCTCAACTTTAGCAAAAGATTCATTCATGCTACTTATCATTCTCCTATCTCTCACTCTTGCGTTATTCATTCTTTCTTTTACATCATCTAACGAAAAGCCACACACACTATAAGTATCATTCATACTCAGTCACGTTTCATCGGTATTAACACATTTATCTTCCATACTCACTTGTACATTTTCACCCTTGTCATGCTTATTCTGGTTCCTACCTATGCCTATAAATTTCCCTTGCACTTTTTCCTATATTCAACTAAGACTAATTGCTTATTTTCCAGCCATAACTTCTCATGCATACTAGGTTCATACTTACACAATTCCAACCAATTATTCATCCCATTCTCATGAACATTGATCCTATTCCTTCCACACACACAGGAGGACTCACCCAGCTGAACCCTCTTACACTCTAGTTTCCCGAACATCCTGGCTGACTTAATCCCTTCTTCCTACATACTCTAGCTATATGCCCATCTACACCACATTCAGTACACTCCTTGCACATTCTAGCATAATGACCGTCCTTACCACAATTGCCGCAAATCACATTTGTACGATTACTCCAACATCCACTCGCTATGTGCCCAGTCATACCACACCAATAACATTTAACCCCTTTCTCTTTCTTACACTCACTAATACGATGCCCTGTCTCTCCACACCCGAAACATGCTCCTAACGCCCATCTACACTCATTCTTTTTATGCCCTACTTTCCCACACCTATAACACTTTTCATCACGGACACGACTGTTTGACATACCTCGTTGCACACTCACACTCCTATCCCTATTGCGCCAATTACCCTGCCTAAATCCACCATTTGCTTGCGCAGTTCCTCCGTTACTTGCCCTAACACTCCTATCTATTACTTGATCAGCAATCCTCATTGGCCCTCTCATAACAGCATCTCTAACACTAACAAATTCTGTCACACTTTCCTCCATTCCAGTTCTTACACTCACAGATTTACTTTCATACACCTATCCAACTCGTAATTCTCAACTATCTCTAAAATATCATCCCATGTCAGTCTTTCTTTCGTCCACCTCATTTTCTCCTTCTGTTTCAAATTAATAAACTCAGCAACATTCTCAGGTACAGTCACCAAAAACTTCCTTATTAACTCCTTATTCTCATTTATACCTTCATCCCCATAATTCTTCCTAGCTAAAGTTTCCAACCTACATACATACATTGATATAGCTTCTCCTGCATTCATCCGTGCCTCATCAAAATCATTCTTACGCTTATACCTAACACTCCCTTTCATATGTTTTACCTGCTCAATTATTCTCTTTTTCACACTTTCATAATCAACGTCACTTACACTCATTATCACACCATACATCATCAACAAATACCCAGTCAAATATTCTTCTAACTCCCTAGCCCAAACTCTCTTACTATCACCATATTTATCCTGACAATACCTCTCATACTCCCTAAAAAAATCATACACATCCCTACTACTATGCTTATTGAACCTTTCACACCTCGGTACCTCTCTCATAAACACTGTCTTACAAACTTCAACTTCATTCTCACTATCTTCACTGCCTACTCCCTTGTTGCCTTCTTCCTCATTTGAATATAATGAATCCACTTCAACACTTAAATTCCTATCCTTAATCATTCCCTTCTTACCCTTTTTCTTTCTTACCACTTTCACCCATTCACGATCATCCTCACTCTCATAATGACCTTTCTTCTTTTCCCTCTTCTCATTACTTTTACCTTTCCTTTCATCTTTCCTCTTACCTTTCTGTTCATCTTTACTATACCTAGTCCCTTTAACTTCACTATCACTATCACTTCCTTTCCCATTATCACTTACCTTAGCCTTCTCTCCCACTATGAACCCTTTACCCAAAGCTGAGGACGCTCCTCTGACTGCACTTTCACCCATGTACATTTTCATCATTACCATTACCTGCCCCATCATAGCTTCCATTTGTTCTTCATTCTCACGCTTACTTATCTCAACACCCTCTTCCACTCTCTCTACAGTTCCCTTTAGCACTTTCAGTTCCTTTTGCATCTCCTCATTCTCACAACTTAACCTCTTATTCTCATGCAGCAACTTCTCCTCACACTCCTTACTCAGCCGCAATTCCTCCCTTAATAATTTGTTATGCTCTTCAATTTTCAGTCTTAACTCTTAATATCTTATCCTATTCAGTCCTTCGTCTAATAGTCCAGCTATCAATCCCACCTCGGCAGTCCCTGTTCGGGCGCCAAAATAATGTGGCAGGATGTTGCAACAACAAGCCCCACACCCTGAATCACACCTACTGACAATTGTCTCCACAAAACAAACTTTCCCCTTACGTTATCTAAAACCAGACTCTTAGACAAAAGGACAAAAAAAAAAAAAACATAACCTTAAAACTATATTCTCAAAAACTAACACTTAAAACTAGAATCAACTGCATCCAAAAACTTAACACTAAGTATACAATAAACACCATTCAAATAAACACAAAAAAAACCCTAACCAACTTAATTTACACCACACACCAACACCAAAAATAAATATATCTTTTATGGGACACTAACACTGTCCTCAACAGAAAGCGGACTGTCTTTTACGGCAAACTACCACTATCACAGCTTTGTGGTCAACAGTCCACTGGGTGGCAATTTGCCACAACTGCCTCACTGATTGGGGTGGTAGTTATAATCATCATCGTCATCATCATCATCATCATCATCATCATTATCATCCTGTTGTCCCTTTGAATGAGAATCTAGTCAACATAATTGATAGGCGTATCCCTTCTCGTGTGCTAAGGTACCGAGTGAAGGACAAACCGTGGTTCAATGATGATTGTAGACGTGCTTTTTTGGAGAAGCAGGAGGCCTATCACCTTTGGAAGGGTAACAGATCAGATTTGACCTGGAACAACTATACTCAGCTTCGAGCTTTTGCTCAGAGAGTTTATGCCTCAACTGAAAAGGAGTACAATTTAACCATAAAAGAAACACTTTCTGGTACAACTCAGGAACATAAATGGTGGTCTACCCTTAAATCTGCACTCTTTGGTGTAGATGCAACAGTTCCTCCTTTACTTAAGCCAGATGGCTCAGTCACTCACTGTCCAAAGGAAAAGGCAACCCTTTTGGCTGATGTTTTTGACAGTAAACAGAGTAATGAAAAACTTGAACTTCCTCATTCCTGTTTTCCTGAGGCTAAACTAACTAGTTTAGCTTTTCGATCTCGTGAGATTAAAGCTCTGTTGATGGACCTTGATGCTTATGGAGGTGTAGACCCAAATGGTATTTTTCCTTTGTTTTTTATAAAGACAGCAGATTTCTTGGCTCCAAAGTTATCTGTTATTTTGCGCAAGTTAGCAAGAAGAGGAGCTTTTAGCACTAGTTGGAGAATTGGTAATGTTACTCCTCTATGTAAATGTGTTTGTGGTAGCTCAAGTCCCACTGATTACCGCCCAATTTCCATAACTCCCATATTATCTAAAGTTTTTGAACGTCTTCTGGCAAAACGTCTTAATAGGTTTGCTGAAGGTAATCATCTACTCCCTAGTTTGCAATTTGGTTTTCGTAAAGGCCTTGGAGCATGTGATGCCCTTCTTACAATCTCCAATGCTGTACAGAAATCCGTTGATTGTGGTCGGGAAGTTCGTATGATTGGCCTTGATTTTAGTGCTGCCTTTGACCGTGTTAGTCATGAGGCCCTTGTTTTCAAACTGAAACAGTTGGGAGTGGGTGGGTCGTTTCTTAGCACTGATTTTTTAAGTAATAGATCTCAAAGAGTTGTTGTTGATGGGCACCATAGTGATTATAGGAATGTGATATCCGGTGTTCCACAGGGTAGTGTTCTTGGCCCATTACTTTTCATACTATATACACATGACATGTGGTTTGGCCTAGAAAACAAGCTTGTTGCATATGCAGATGATGCTACTCTCTTTGCATCAATTCCATCCCCTGAATGTAGATCTAGGGTTGGTGAATCCCTTAATAGAGATTTAGCTAGAATTAGTGCATGGTGCAAATTATGGGGTATGAAGTTGAATCCTAACAAAACTCAAAGTATGATTGTAAGTAGGTCAAGGACGGTGGTTCCTCAACATCCGGATCTCAGTATTGATAATGTTTCTTTAAATATGTATGACTCTTTCAAAATTTTAGGTGTGATTCTCGACAGTAAATTTACTTTTGAGAAACATATAAGGTCTGTGTCTTCTTCAATTTCACAAAAAATAGGCTTATTGAGAAAGTCTTTCAAGATTTTCGGTGATCAATCTATTCTGAAGAAGTGTTTTAATTCTTTCATTCTACCTTGTTTTGAGTATTGTTCTCCTGTCTGGTCTTCAGCTGCTGATTCTCATCTTAATTTGTTGGACAGAAACTTACGGTCTATTAAATTTCTTATTCCTGATCTAGATATTAATCTCTGGCACCGTCGTTCAATTAGTTCATTATGTATGTTGCATAAAATTTTTCACAACTCTGACCATCCTTTACATTCAGATCTCCCTGGACAATTCTATCCTGTTCGTAATACTAGGCAGGCAGTTAATTCTAATAGCCAGGCCTTCTCCATCACGAGGCTCAATACTACGCAGTACTCTAGAAGTTTTATTCCATCTGTGACCAAGTTGTGGAATGATCTTCCTAATCGGGTGGTTGAATCAGTAGAACTTCAAAAGTTCAAAGTTGGAGCAAATGCTTTTTTGTTGACCAGGCGGACATAGTCTTTTTATAGTTTATTTATGACATATTTGTTTTTGATGTTGTTGATAGTTTATTATATGACATGTCTGTTTTGACGTTGTTTCTTATTTTAGAATGATTTATTTTTAATTTGTTCTCTTCATTTATTTATTTCCTTATTTCCTTTCCTCACTGGGCTATTTTTCCCTGTTGGAGCCCCTGGGCTTATAGCATCTTGCTTTTCCAACTAGGGTTGTAGCTTGGATAGTAATAATAATAATAATAATAATAATAATCGAACTCTTAATAAACAGGCCAGGTCATCAATGGTTGTGCAGTCAAAAAGAGCAGTACAAACAAAATCAATTACAGGCCAGGTCATCAACAGTCAATTCCACAAAATAAAATCTCTCTCAAAGGAACAAATACTATAAGGAGGAATCACAGCTCAAAATAAATAATTAATCACTTCCACGCTGGTCGAATCAAATAAAGTAAATCCAGCATTCACACACACAACCGCCTCTAACAGCAGTCAAATCAAAAAGCATTCGCTCCGAAACATTTACTACTGTCCTAACCTAGCTAAAGGTAAACAAACAACCTCATTAATACCAACAGTCTTTCTCACAACAAACAATCAATACACTAACTACCTTTCGCTCGCTGACACAATCTCTCTCTTTCTCTCTCTCTCTCTCTGGATTTGGCAAACAAAAAATAAAAATAAAACAAAAATTAATCCTCCACAACAAGGCTAGAGTTAATCGGCTGCCCTTGGGTTTATGGCCCGCCCGGTAGTCTCTTCTCCTCTGCCGTGATGAAAGTCTCCTGTGCATTTTCTTCCCAAAAAGGCCAGTTTCATCGCAGTTGAAGACTTGTTGGGGGATGAAGCCATGTCGGGCGATAACTGAGGCAAAGGTTGTGACGAAGTCCGCCGCAGCTTTCGCGTCAGAACTTGCTGCTTCCCCATGCCTCACAACCGAGTGTATCCCAGTCCGTTTCTTGAAATTATCCAGCCAGCCACGACTGGCTTTGAAGGTTTCCGCTGGCGTCGAAGTCTCCCCTTTCTCGGCTGCTTGCTTCCCTTTCAAGTCATCATAGATTCTACTGGCCTTCTCACATATGATCGTCTCTGTCACGCTATCTCCCGCCAACTGTTTCCCCTTTATCCAGATTAGAAGAAGCCTTTCCATCTCGACGTGAATATCACTACGCAGCTTGGAAAGGATGGTTACTCCTTTGGAAGGCTTCATGCTCTTTATAGCATCCTTCTGCTTGAGGGTGGTACATATAGTCGATGTACTCCTTTCACATTGGCGCACCAGCTCAGTCACTCTTACGCCACTCATGTTTTGCGATTATTTCATGCTTCATCTCCATTGTCATCATATGCTTTTTCTTTTCACTACCCTTGTTTGCACTTGCTTTGGACCCATTGTTTATTTAAATAATCATGCACTGATTCACGCAAAAAAACACGTAGAAAAAAAAAACAATACGGCCAATGCTCGGAGATCCGACGGGAAAGACTGAGCGATGCTGTCCTCATGAGGAACCTCTTGCACACGCGGCCACCTGGCAGCCGCATAGGGAACTACTGTAACTCGTATCCCAGGATAAAAATTTGCTCGGAACTCTCCTCGTATCTCAATTTTCTCTAATGTTGGGACGCTCGTATCTCAAGGTATTACTGTATTGTGTAAAATATGTAGTTTATACACATGCTAAATTAATCAGTGATGTACAGACACTCGTGTATATGTGTGTGTTCCAACATCTCAGCTGACATCTCTCTCTTATCCCTTCCTATGCGGACTTACTTCATAGGCCTATGATATAAGTCTTTATAGAAATGGTTTATTTTTTGTAATGGTTTAGCTTTTATTAATAGCAATATTTTCGGTTTGAGGATGTTGTAGTGTTGCATAAATTGCATAAAAATCACAATTAAACTAACTCATAATTTCGCAGCCGAGTTACAGTTGCAAGACCCCTCCTTCTCCCTTCCATTCGCTCTTCAGGGTAGAATTCTCCCTCTACCCAGGACCCACTTGCTTTTACCTAATCGTTATTTCACCAATAGCGAGTTTTATTAATTCCGCGTTTTTAGTAGATTCTTGTATTCAAAGAAAGTTTATAGTAACATGCATTTCTTATGCATAGTGTAATTTATCCCAATTTGTGTTAAAATGTGTGAAAAGTTACAAAATTATGCGGCATGCATCCTAAAACAAGCTCCTGTCGTTGACTTTGGAGGGTATTATTAAATTTAGATTTATCATCATGATACTTTATAATATATTTATTCGTTAACATTATTCATTAACAAAATCTTATATCTGAGAGAGAAATTTGTATTAGTAAATAAGTTTCAATTCACATTACTTGTCAAGTATTTGAAAACAATGATGGTATTCGGACAAAAATACTTCCGACCAATCAGCTATTAGGAAACTTTTCCGAGCTAAAAGCGCACCACCACAAGTCTGTGCAAATCTGCCTCGCTAAAATAAATTGACTATTTATCCTTTCACCTTTCTTCCCTCATCCCCTTTGGGCATATTGCCTTATTGTGTACCTTGAACTTTTTCATCCTGTTCAGGAGGGAGTGTTCCAAGCATGTTAACTTTTACTTCAATAAATTATTAGAAACTTTTAAATACTGTACGTTCAAGCTTTGTTTTCTTTCTACCAAATCCTTCTATATGCAGTATATATGTCTTTCAGTCAGCGTGATGTATAGAATTTTAGCTGGATTTCATTTTTATCTGAATAAAAACTAAATGTTTCAGCCCTCATAGAAAGAATTTTGACTTCATTGATCTTATTAAAATGCTTAGAAAAGTGTATGATGTGTTTGAAATCGACATACAGTATAACAAATTCTGCTACTAACACCTGAATTACTAATCTCATATACAGCAGAAGGATATTTTACTTATGTCGATTTCAAACACATCATACATTTTTCTATGCATTTTCATAAGTCCAATGAAGTCAAAATTCTATCTCTATATTATATGACTATGATATGATAAATATGAATTTCCTTTTCAGGATTAAAGATCTTACTTAAAAAATGTTTTCCTTAAAATGCTTAGAGAGTTACATGTTATTCTTAAAGCTATAAGCAATTCTAAAAACAAAATATTTGCAGGCACATCGTTTCGACCTCCTTTACCAACAGTCAGCTGGGAGGATGATATAGGTGATTGCTGTGCAGACTCATTGTCCGAGAGACTAGCTGATTCAGAACCAGATCCACTGCCATCTCCTACCTCTCTTGGTCTTCATGACTGCACTCTATAAAGATTGGTAATCTACATTGTAGGTCCCAGATCTTTCAAAACACACTGCCACCTGATGTAGGAGCAGTTGGTAATTCTGTGATCAATTCTTGCGAAGGTTATTCAGAGAATTACTTTCTGCTGACATCTTCATTAAAACATTTGTTAGTTTTCACATACCCATGATATTGTAATGACCTCCCATTTTTATGGAAAGCCATCCATTTTTATAGATTATTATTTGCTAAATATGATTTGCCATATTTTTTAAAGATTCATAAAAAAAAATTATTATTTAATATTAATTTTTAGAAGCTTGCATATTTTGCAAGATGATTGTTTGTTAAGATTTATACGCAAATTTTTTCTTCTAGAACTTCGGTTGAGAAAGTGAGTTTTTTCAAAGCTTGAAAGTCATCTTTTTCTTAAGATATTCAGTTGTAAATATGGCTGTGTAGCACTACTTTTAAATGGTATTTCAAGTTCATTGTACTATTTTGTAGCATATGATCATGCTTTATTAGGACTACTCTGACAAAGTAGCAGTGCTTTTATGCAGCATTTTCTGATATCTCTTGTAAATTATCTGATATGCAGTTTGATTTCTGGGATTTGTCATCAACAGCTACTGTATCTTTCTTCTTGTAATTTTAGACTATGTGTTGTACTTCCAACAAGTGATCCCAAATGACAGAATAAATGAAATAAGAAACCATGTTAGAAATAAATCACTATACTAATTGAGCTTTACTTCCTAGACATCTATGAGGGTACTTTGTCACCAAGTATGACTAATTCCTTTAGAGTATCTTGGATTGTTTTTATGTTAATGAACGATACGACTAAAAGGCAAAAGTTGGCCACTGGTAGCTGATGTATGCAGATAACCTAGTGTTAAGAGTAGAATCAAAGTAAGTGAAATTAATGTTTGTAAGACATCATAAGTGTGATGCAAAGGAGAGGGTTAGAAATCAGTGTAAAACCAGCACTTGTTGAGACTAGTCACAATACAGAAGAAAAATTAGTCTGAATAGTGGCTATGGGTTTGCTACAAGTTAAGTGTTGAGGTTGGACTCAATGTGTATCAGATGCTTAATATTACAAATTATAAATTGAGTAAAGGCATTCAGATTTACGAAATGTATTGTACAGTAAAATCAGAAATCTCTAGGGACGAGCACCAAAAAACAATGATAAATAAAAACCTAACTGAAATAGTTTCACTCAAATGCTGGTTCAAATTTGGTGACTTAAATATTAAGCATTGTACAATAGTTAGCCTTTGACATGTAATACCATCCAGTAATAAAGATTTTTAGCAAGATAATTCCATCTTTGTAAATTAGATAAACTTGATAAATCTGTAAACAAGTCTTTTAATATAATAAAATGGAACTTGATATGAAATAAATTGTATACTGAACACATATCAATTTTTTCTTGTTAAGAAAAAAAATCATAGTATAAAGCTTGTGGCCTAATACCAGAAAGGGGATTTTGACGAAGGAAAAATCTATTTCTGGGCGAGGAACCTGTGTCACCCAGTGAAATGCTCCTCTAGCACCATTTCTAAGGCATAGTTATTGCTGAATATACCTGAGAAAAAAGAGATGCATGGAATGCCAGGAATAAACCTAGCCCACTCACTCTTTGAGTGTTGGTATAGAAAACTGGGGCGTGATTGAACCACGACCATAGATCCCTCACCAATTAGACCTCTCCTTCATCAACATCCCCCTCCACCCCTACATCTCCCACCCCTTATCTTCATTCCTCCCAGCACCTAAAGCTTGGACCAACCAGGGTGAGGGAAAAAGGAAAAGGGTGGGTTCACTGGTGGCGACACAGGTTCCTCACCCAGAAATAGATTTTTCCTTCATCAAAATCCCTTTTCTGGGCTCGACCTGTGTCGCTCCGTGAAATCATAACAGAGAAATGGTTCAAGCTTGGGAAGAGTTAAAGATAAGGAACTCAAACCAAAAACATTTAATGCAAAAAAGAGAGTTTAATAACACCAAGATATTTACAAACATAAAACACAAGGTATACAAAACAGATAGATATACTGGGTAAACTCTCAAAAAGGAAAATGCCATTACAACTAATAAAATTACAAATGCAAATCATACAATGTAAACTGAGGTTAGGATGTAAATCAAAATCACAACAAAGGACGGTAGGGGGAGTAGGCAAGGCAGGATAAATCCGCTTCTTATAAGAGACAAGATCAAAAGAAAAAAGGGAAAGAAAGAAGGACCTAGTTACAATAGTTCGTCTCTATACAGAGGAATTATACTCCCAGCTGTCACTGCCACAAATTTAAGGGTCTCCAAGGATTTTAAATAATGATGTTTAAAGACTGTAGGAGATTAACATCCGGTGTACCGTTTCAAATCTTCAAAATTCATGTGATGGAAATAACTGAGGTTGCCACAGCCCGGACATCATGGGCATGAGGAACCGAGAGAGGATTGGCTTATTTAATAAAATAAAGCATTTGCTGCCTAATCCCCTTCAGGGAAAGAGTTCCACCACGTTCCCAAATAAACAAAGGACCTGAAGATGTAGTAGAAGTTCTACGCAAATAATCTTGGAGAGTGTAAACAGGACACAGGGAAGGATCCTGAGTAAATGGAGCAATTTTCCATGGGGTCCATAAAAACAACTTGTTTATGAACAAAACAATTATGCAATTACAATTTAAAAGTAAGGGATTTTGACGAAGGAAAAATCTATTTCTGGGCGAGAGACCGGTGCCGCCCAGTGAAATGCTCCTTTTACATCATTTCTAAGGTAAAAACTGCTATAAAATTACCAGAGAAAAAGTTGTATAGGAATGCCAGGTTGAACCCAGCTCGCTCACCTTATAAGGTGTCGGTATAATACTGGGGCGTGATAAATCACAACCAGAGGTCTCGCACCATTTAGAAATCTCCTCTCAATATCCCTGTTACAGCGAGGTGCCGTTCAACACCCATCTCCGAACTCCTACCAACAATCCAACCCACGCCAGTGACGTCACTCCTTATAGCACCCAAGTTTGGGGCCCATGATGGGAGGGAAGTCAGGGGGGGGGGGTTCACTGGGCAGCACAGGTCTCTCGCCCAGAAATAGATTTTTCCTTCGTCAAAATCCCTTTTCTGGGCTCTACCTGTGCCGCTCCGTGAAATAGTACCAGAGAAAAGGTCCCAAAACTTGGAACAATACCTGAAGGGGAAGTAATTAAATACAATATAATACCAAAACATTGTTTAATCAAAGAAATAGGACATACAAGGTATCCCGTAAGTAAATACTCTCAAACATCAAGGAGGGATGGTAAATACAATTGTGGCAAAAATCCCAAACTAAGGGATGGCAGTCAAGGCAAGGTAAAATAATGATGCAAGATCAAAATTAATTAACAACCTTAAGGGTAAAATAACAAAAATCAATTCGTGGGAGAGTAAGACTATTAACAGGTATAACAAAAATCAATTCGTGGGAGAGTAAGACTATTAACTGGTATAACAAAAATCAACTCGTGGGAGAGTAAGACTATTAACAGGTGTTATAAAAAACAATACACCATAAGGGTGTAGCTCAGGTAAAACAAAACCAAAACTAAGTAGGAATAATAAGTAAGGCAGGTAGGAGGAAAGGGGATAGAGCAAGACGTTGTGATTAAGACTCATTACCTTCAGGAGGAACCACATTCCCTGCTGCCACTGTAGCAAATTTTATAGCTTCCAAAGGTTTTAAGTAGTGGCGTTTAAAAACTTTAGGGGACTTCCAGCCTGTATATTTCGTAAGCTCATCAAAGTTCATGTGGCGAAAGTAATTAACTGAAGTAGCTGCAGCTCGTATATCATGGACGTGAGGGAATGACTCGGGGTTAGCCTGTTTAATAAAATAAAGAATCTGTTGTCTGATTCCTTTCAGGGTAATGGTTCCTCCATTTTCCCTAATGAATAAGGGCCCTGAGGACTTCATGGAAGTTTTATTTAAGTAGGCTTTCAGGGTGGTAACTGGACATAAGGATGGGTCCTGAGGAAGTGGAACAATCTTCCAGGAGGACCATCTGTTCTGGGGGTCCTCATTTTTAGCCAAGAAAACTCTGTCAGGGGAGAGAAGGACTTCCCCTGACGAGAGAAATTCAATATGACCTGGATCTCTAGTCAAAGCTGACAGTTCTGAAATTCTGGCGCCAGAAGCTAGGCTCAATAGGAACAAGGTTTTCCTTAATAATGGTATGTAATTGCAAGATTCGTTAAGAGTGTCAGAAGCCAGCTTAAGGACATCATTCAGAAACCAGGAAACTGAGCTAGGGCGAGTTGATGGTTTCAATCTGGCGCAGGCTCTCGGGATTGATGAGAAGTATGAATCCGTAAGGTCAATATTAAAACCAATATGGAAAATCTTTTTTAAGGCTGATTTAATTGTAGTAATGGTGTTGGCTGCTAGGCCTGATTCAAAGAGAGTTCTGAAGAAGGTTACTGTCAGATTCATAGTCATCGTCTCAACCTTTGAGTTCCTTAAAAACTTTGCAAGTTTTTTAACAGCCGAATCATATTGTCAAAGGGTGGATTCCCTTTTATCCGATTCCAAAAACAGAGTATTTTGGGGATCAATATCTGCACCTCTTTGGGCTGCCAATTTCATGAAGTCCATAAAGTTAGGGCACTCTGAATTCTTGAGGAAGCTAACACATTGCGAGTTTGTACTACTTGTGTTAGTATTGGATTGGGTATCTGTCGAGGGTGGAGACCCAGTTCCACCAACAGGGGAAACCAATTGCTCTTGGGCCAGTTGGGGGCTACTAGAGCCACTTGGCCTCTGAAAGTCCTGAGTTTGTCCAACACTTTCATCAAAAGATTTATCGGAGGGAACAAATAAATCTTCTTCCAAGTGTTCCAATCCAACGACATTGCATCTGTGGCATAAGCCTGAGAGTCCAGGTTGGGGGCTACGTAACACTCTAGTTTGTGGTTGGACTCTGTTGCAAACAGGTCTACCTGGAGACCCGGGACCTGAGATAAGATCCATTTGAATGATTGTTGATCCAGTGACCATTCCGACTCCAGCGGAGTTGTCCTCGAAAGTGCGTCCGCCACTACATTCCGCACTCCCGCTAGATGGACTGCCGACAGATGCCACTGGTTCGATGCTGCCGTGGAAAATATTGCTAACATGACGTGATTTATGTGGGCTTACTTGGAGCCTCCTCTGTTTATGCAGTGGACTATGACTGCGCTGTCTAGAACCAGTCTGATATGTTGGTTCTTGGTTGGAGTCAGTCGTTTTAGAGTAAGGAATACCGCCATGGCCTCTAGGACATTGATATGGAGTTGTCAGAATACAGTCGACCATAGTCCCTGGACCTTCCTGTGCTGGGAGTATCCCCCCCAACCTGTTGAGGAGGCGTCTGTGTGAATGACGAGTCCTGAGGCCGGATATTGTAAGGGGACTGACTTTGCCAGACTTTTGACCTTTGTCCATGGCTGAAGTCTCTTTCTCAGAATTGGTGGAAGTCGAGCTCTTTTGTCTCAATACTTCCCGGTTGCCCTGGAGCGCCATACTCGGTTTATGTCTTTTAGTTTGGCCTTCAGAACAATATCTGTCACGGAGGCGAACTGCAAGGAGCCCAGGATTCTCTCTTGATTTCTCCTGGACGTCAATTTGTCCTTGAGAAAACGTTTCGTGTTCTTTGCTATTTCTGCCCTCTTGGCCTTTGGGAGACATAGCGTATGGGAACGTCGATCCCATTGTAATCCTAGCCATTGAAACTTGGTCTCCGGGACCAGGCGGGATTTTTCGAGGTTGACCTGGAACCCCAACTGTCGAAGGAAGTTTAACACTCTGTTTGTTGCCGTGAGGCAGTTCTCGACGTTGTCTGACCAGATGAGCCAGTCGTCCAGGTAAGCTACTATTTGAATTCAATGGGTTCGTAGTTCTTGAATTACTGTCTCTGCCAGTTTGGTGAAGATCCTGGGCACTATGTTGAGCCCGAATGGCATTACTTTGAATGCGTAGGCTTGGCTGCCTAGTTTGAAGCCTAGGAAAGGACGAAAATGCCTTGCTATTGGAACGTGATAGTAGGCATCTGTAAGATCTATAGAGGTGGTGACAGCCCCACGGGGAAGTAAGGTCCGCACTTGAGAGACGGTTAACATGTGAAACTTGTCGCATCGAATATAAGAATTCAGACGGGACAGGTCCAGGATTACTCTTCGCTTTTCTGAGTCTTTCTTTGGCACGCTGAACAAACGACCTTGAAATTTTAAGTGATGAACCCTTTTGATTGCGTTCTTCTGCAATAGATCGTCTGCATATGAGACTAGCTCCTTCGTTGGAAGTTGATGGAAACTGGTCGGTGGAGGGGGCCCTTCTATCCAACTCCACCCCAGACCTTTGGAAATTATGCTGAAAGCTCAATTGCTGAACTTCCAACGATTCCGAAAGACGTAAAGTCTTCCCCCCTACCCAAGGAACTTCAATGGGTCGTTGACGATTTGCCTCCTCAGCCTCCGCAGAATCCTTTGCCTCGGGTGAAAGCCCTTCCGCTACCCCTGTTACAAAAGGCACCTCTGGCACGTTGGTAACCTTGGAAGGCACCTTGGGTTTCATAGGCGGGATTAAAGGCAGAGGAGGTAGCATACGAGGTCGTTGCTACCTGAGCCTGAGGGACCAACACATGTTGTTGAGGATGTCCCTTCGAAGTAGAAGGCTGGCGACCTTGGGCCACTGGAATGGTTTGCACCAACTGAAGGGGTTGCCGATTCTGAGAGGAATGGAAGGGCCTCAGCCTTTTCGTGCCTCGAGCAGTGGTGCCAGCTGGCTCAAACATTCGTTTGGGGACTAGGCCCCACCTAACCTTGAGATTTTAGTTTACCCTGGCAGCCTCGCTGAGGATGTTGTTAACCATGTCCTCCGGGAACAAATCAGGACCCCAGACAGCGTCACGCCAAATATCAGTTTCCGGCTCCCGCTACTCCCCAGATAGTGGCCCAGCCACAGCAGACCTTTCAGCTGGTCCCTCAACCGGTGGTGTCCCAATCACCAGTTTTCACTCCTGCCTACGAAAGACAGTCCACTACCTTTCGTCCCAGAGGTAGAGGCTCCGGCAGAGACTCCTCTCGTTGTCCTTCCAGAGGCAGAGGAAGAAGGGGAGCAAGCGGCCGAGGTGGTAAACCCTCGGGAAACCAGAAGCAATGAAGTGCTTCCGGTGGGAGGAAGACTCCGCCACTTTCAGGATCGTTGGACCTTCGATCCTTGGGCACACAGCATCATCAAGAAGGGACTAGGGTGGAGTTGGATACAACCTCCTCCAATCTTCCACCAATTCTTCCAGCCCTCAACCCCCATCCTAGAAGAATATGTCCTAGAATTCTTAAACAAGAAGGTGATCAAGAGGGTAAAGTCCACCAGGTTCCAGGGAAGCCTGTTTTGTGTTCCCAAGAAGGACTCAGACAAGCTCAGAGTCATTCTCGACTTGTCCCCTTTCAACAAGTTCATTGTGAACAACAAATTCAAGATGCTGACTCTTCAACATATAAGAGCCCTACTGCCTCACAAGGCTTACACGGTCTCACAATGAATCACCAAGCTTCCTCCTACCTGGGATTCAGGCTCCAAAGAAGAAACTACGCCTCCAGGGCCATGCCCTTCGGGCTCAATGTGGCTCCAAGAATCTTCACGAAACTAGCAGACGACCCGATCCTCCACAAGCTACGCCTTCAAGGCGTCCAGGTGATGGCTTACCTAGACGATTGGCTGGTTTGGGCGCCATCATCAGAAGAATGTTTGTGTGCCTGCAGAAAGGTGACCCAATTCCTGGAACATCTGGGTTTCAAAATCAACACCAAGAAGTCTCGCCTGTCTCCAGCTCAGAAGTTTCAATGGTTGGGAATCCATTGGAATCTTCAGTCACACCGCCTTTCCATCCCTCTGAAGAAAAGGAAGGAGATAGCCGGGTCTGTCAAGAGACTTCACAAATCCAAATGAATTTCAAGACGACAGCAGGAGCGGGTACTCGGCTCCCTACAGTTCGCCTCAGTGACAGACCCAGTGCTACGAGCACAGCTAAAGGATTCTTCAGGAGTCTGGAAACGAAACGCATCCATCGTTCGAAGAGATCTCAAAAGACCCCTACCAAACAGGCTTCGCTCACTCCTCAAGCCGTGGTCGGAAACAAGGACCTTGAAAAGATCTGTCCCTCTTCAACCACCACCTCCATCGATCAACATCCACACGGATGCTTCACTCCCACCAACGACAAGTTCAAGGAACGTGGTCTCCCCTGTTCAAGACGTTTCACATCAACATCTTGGAGGCCATGGCAGTTCTTCTCACTCTGAAGGAACTATCTCCTCGTCCTTCGATCCATATTCATCTAACTCTGGACAGCTCCGTGGTAGTCAGATATCTCAACCGTCAGGGCTGAAGATCGCCCCACCTCAACCAAGTGCTTTTGCCCATTTTCCGCCTGGCGGACAAGAAAAAATGGCACTTGTCTGCAGTTCACCTGCAAGGATTCCGCAATGTGACGGCGGACGCTCTATCAAGGACATGCCCCATAGAGTCGGAATGGTCCCTAGACGTAAGATCATTCTCCTTCATCTCCCGTCAAGTCCCGGAACTGCAGATCGACCTCTTCGCGACGAGCGACAACAATCAACTTCCTCGATATGTGGCCCCATACGAGGACCCCAAAGCGGAAGCAGTGGACTGGAACAGATGGTCCAAGATTTACCTGTTCCCTCCACCCAATCTTCTGCTGAAAGTCCTCTCCAAACTGAGAACCTTCAAGGGAACAGCAGCCCTAGTAGCTCCTAAGTGGCCCTGGAGCAACTGGTTTCCCCTAGTCCTGGAGCTACAACCCAAGCTGATCCCTCTGTCGGGCCCAGTTCTCTCCCAGCAGGTGCAGAAGTCGACTGTCTTCGATTCATCAAAGAAAGTCCAAGACCTTCATCTCATGATTTTCTCTCCCTAGCCGTGGAGAAAAGGTTTGGAATCTCGAAGAAAAGTTTAGACTTCCTAGAGGAATACAAAACAAAGTCTACCAGAAGGCAATATGAATCATCCTGGAAGAAGTGGGTGTCCTTTGTCAAGGCAAAAAACCCTAGGAAAATCTCCATAGATTTTTGTATGTCCTTCTTTATTCACCTTCATGGACAAGGCTTTGCGGCCAACAGGATTTGCACTTGTAAATCGGCCTTGACAAGACCACTACTATACGCCTTCCAAATAGATTTATCCAACGAAATCTTAAACAAACTTCCGAAGGCATGTGCTAAACTCCGTCCTGCACCTCCACCGAGACCCATCACCTGGTCCCTGGATAAGGTGTTCCATTTTGCCTCTAACTTGGACAACGAATCTTGCCCTCTGAAAGACTTGACTCAAAAAGTAATTTTCCTTTTTGCTCTCACATCGAGAGCCCAAGTCAGTGAAATAGTGGCATTATCAAGAGAAGAGGGCCAGATACAGTTCGCCAACACAGGGGAACTTACCCTCTTCCCTGACCCTACGTTTCTCGCCAAAAATGAACTCCCCACCAAGAGATGGGGACCTTGGAGAATTTGCCTTCTAAAGGAAGATGTCTCTCTATGCCCAGTGGAGAGTCTTAAGGTCTATCTTCGAAGAACTTCAGACTTTGGCGGAGGACAGCTTTTTAAAGGAGAAACATTGGGTAGTGACCTGTCACTTTAACAACTAAGGGCGAAAATCACCTACTTATTCGCAGAGCGGATCCTGACAGTACACCCGCAGGTCATGATCCTAGGAAAGTCGCCTCTTCTCTAAATTTTTTCCAAGGTATGGATTTCGAAAGCCTCCGATCTTTCACAGGCTGGAAATCCTCAAGAGTGTTCTTTAAACACTATGCGAAGCAGGTGCACGAAGTTAAAAGATTCGTGGTAGAAGCAGGTAGTGTATTGAAACCAGCTGCTTAGTGCTGCGTAGAACAGTGAGTTATTTCGGGACTCTAGCTCAACGGGTGCCTGTGTTGACCCTAGTGCGATACATAGTGATTTCAGGTGACACTTAGTGTCACAAAAGACTGTTCTTCCTCAAGGTGAAGTGACATAGATTCTAGCACATGTGCCACATGTTCTTGGACATGAAGTGTATTGTGACTCTTAAAGACTTTCGTTCCCCAGGAACTTATGTGTATAAAGGCAAATTCTTTCCTTTGAGATTCCACATCACCGTCTTTTAGTTCATGATCTATGTCTGATATTCAACAATTTTATCGTAAATTTTTTACCTTATTTTATTTTATTGCAATTTCTTGAATAAAATAGATATTTTATTTACCATATGCGTCTTATTTCGCCTTTCCATATGAAAATAAATTTCTGTTACTGTGTTTCAATGCCCCTAATTATTCCTTATTATATTATATATAATTTCTGGGTCGACCTGTGGCGGCCGGTGAAAAGGGTCCTTCTTATACGCTTTTCTGATATAAACCTTCTAATTATACCAGAGAAAGATAAAAGCATGGAATCCAGAGGTTACTACCCTTGCGCGAGCACCTTGTGGGTGTCGTGTATAAAGCACAGGCGCGTGAAAACCACTATTCACAGGCTGTCTTCCATTTAGCTAATTCCTTCGTCAAAGGGATGGGCCGATACAGAGGCACCAGCTACGCTACCAGAACCACGCCACCGACGCCCCGACGCGAGCGCCATCTGAACAACATCCTTCTACTTTGGACTTGCTAGCTTGTGTGTAGAATTTTGTGCTCTCGGTGTTTTCACTTTCGTGGATTTATTTCGTCATGACCGAAGCTCCAACTTCACCCATTCCAATGTTAAGTATCATAGTTTGTTTAGACAGCTTTTTGTAGTACCGGGCATTTGTCCTCTTCCCAGTATTGTCTGTTTTTTATTTCTACCGGCTGGGCCCTCCGCGGTGTCGCCAGCCATTGTTGTTTTGCTTTGTTTCGCTGGGAATTCATGTTAGTCTTGCCCATTTGGTACTCTGTCAGTTAGGTTCTTGGTTAAGTCACTGGCCTTATGCCTTTTTGAACTATTATTATTATTGTTTCCCATGGTACTTTTTGCTAGCAAGTCCAGTCTGCGAACAAGAATAGCGTTCTTGCTTTATTATAGTTTAGTACCCACCCCGCGAGGCGTTTGTCAGTGGACTATATCCTTTTAAATTTGGTTTTAGCAGATGTTATTCTTCGTTCGTAGTCTTGTATTTGACGTTACAATTTTATTGTTATACTTATATCATATTGTTGTGTGCTTATTAGGTTCTTATAGTGTAACCACGAGAGCGAGAGATTGGAGTTCCCGTTTTCTGTACTCAGTCACGAGTTACCCTTTCTCTCGTTTTCTTTCTTAACCTCGGGTATGAGAAGTGGATTTCCCGTTTTCCGTTTTGTACGTTCAACGAGTTCTCCCTCCCCCCTCTCCCTCTACGGGTATATGATATCTTACGAGTTATTTAATTTGTGGTTACTATTGAGATAGATAGCGTTATTTAATAGGTCCCTTTACTGTGTGAGTTATTGTTTTGGGATGTCATTAAGACCCCACCCCCTCTGTTCCCCTCGTAGTTCCGTCCTCTCCCCGTTACGGCTTGGGAGTAGGATCTGAACATTCATCCACTCCGCCTTGAGTTCTACTCCGTCATGAGGGATACTCAATGAGTTTGGAACTATTGTTATATATTGTTTAGATACAACCCTCTGGGAGGGCCTACATATATTGTTTAGATACAACCCTTTGGAAGGGCCTCATCCTCCGGTGGCCCTTACACCGGTCTCCGGCCACGGCCATATCCACACAAGTATTCATTATTATTCACATTTGAATTATTCAGGACCTTTCACCGACTTCCGGCTTCACCGGAGATCACCAATACGTTTAACTACTATATTAGCCTTAGCCGTTAGCTACTGCTTGTGTTTTATAATTTATTCAATACGGGCCTGTCACTGGATCCCCGACCCTCAGAGGTTCGGCAGATTTCATTAGATTCTTTATTCTTATTTTAATAATATTTATAGTGATACGGACCCATTTCCATTGCTCCGACACACTCCGGTGCAGGAAACTTTTATATTTAACGTATTTTAATATGGAGCTCCGGCTCTCAATCACTGAATTCCCATAAGCACACATATTTCATTATAACTAGGCTCTGTTAGTAGATCTTAATCCCTTACCAGAGTCTCAAGGAACATCCAGACTTATGTCTCCTTTCTTTTACAGGTCCATTGTACTGCCCAAGGCTGCCCCGCCTCGTTCAACGACCCCCGTTGGACATGACCTCTGTCGGTCACATGCACATTGTGCCATCTCCTTTATTCGGGAACCGGGACAAGCCCCATATATGGTTTGGTTCCCGGAATTGTGCACACTCTGTTACGAGTTGTCCTCAATACTCCTGAACGATGATGTAAGTGGGTTTTCGTTTTGTTCCTTGTTTATCTTTTGCAGACATTAATTTGTCCCTTAATTATATATACATGGTATATTTCGGAGGGCGATCCCTCTCCTTCATCACTAATCACTTCAACTCTTTCAGGCCGATGATGAGTCTCTTCGGTCAGCAAGGGTTGCTCTTCGTCCTTGGGTGTCGGGCTTCGGCAGGAATGCCCCGTCTGGCGCACCCTATCTCCTCGATGGAGACATGGCCTCCCGTCTCTTCCCAGGCTCGACAACTGCAGCAGTCACTCCGGAAGTTGCTGCCCCCTTAATTGAAGAAGTCAGAGCAACCATTTCCGCGGAAGATGAACCCCTTTTACCGCTGGACGTGGCAGATCTAGATCTAGACGTGGAACCAATGGACGAGCAGGTAAGTGGTGCCGACTTGGTGGAAACATTTTTCTCTCCTACTCCTTCTTCTACCTCTTCCTTTCTCGGCTTTGATAAGCCTAAGGCTTCTCCTCGGGATCTCTCTGTCCCCGTACGACCCAAGGTGAATCCACTACGTACTTATAAGTCTTCAGCTTTGCCAGTATCAACGTCACCGGTCCCCGGACCCTCGACTCCTCCTGATGTTCCTATTGCTCCACGTAAAACCGTGACTTCTAAGAAGTCCAAGTCTATCAAGTCCAAGGCACCACCAACAGGTGGCTCTCAGGTACCCTCCTTCCCCGTCGAACTGATCAGGGATATAGTCAAGGAGCAAATTCAACAACAGTCTGGGGCTATGACAGAGCTTAAAGATATGGTGGCTACTCTGATCCGCTCCGGAACTCAGATTCCGCCTCCTTCAGCCCCAGACGCATCGAAGCTACCTCCCTTCGATAAAAACAATCCTTGGAGGTTTGCCTTGCATGCCCCATACTTAGATGGTTCCCTAACTCTAGAGGGCATAGGCACCCGCCCTCTAGAGGACCTGGAATTCTACCCCCCGGGGCTAGAATTCCCATTCAATGGCTTCGCACGCCTAAAGGAGCATGCATTGGTTCGAATGGACAAGGTACCGAAGGAAACAGTGATATTTCCGAAAGAGCAGGCCCAAGCTATCTGGGCCAGAACTCTATCAGAGTGGGGGTGTAATAACTCCAAGCTCACCCCACACAAAGGTGCCTTCACTATTTTTACGACGGCAGCGTCCATCTCTTTACCGCTCATAGACAAAATCACAGAGCTGACAATACAGGCCATCAAGGAAGGCTCTTCCATACCGGCTCTCAAGGAGACGGACCCCACCTCATTGCTTATTCCGAGTACCTCTGCAACCTGGGACGACGCGTCTTCTACCTTCACAGTGGGGAAGCTAGACCCAGACTGTGCCTCTACTCTTTTTTCTGAGAAGCTCCCCAGATTACTAGAGAGTCTTCTCAAAACTGAGTTCGAGACCCGTAATAGGCTAGCTAGGTCCCTCCACTCCATCACCTCCATAGAGTCCCTAGCATCGGTTTACCCCACGGAAACATTGTTCAGGGTTTTCACAAAGAACCAGCTTCTGTCCTACCAAGTAGACCTCCACGACTTCTGGTCGGCTCGAGTTAGCTGCAGGAAGTTCGTTCTGTCTGAGGCTTCCATCAGACATGAACCGAAGTTGATAAGGTTCTTCAGGACGCTGCGAGGGCAAACCAAAATTTGCAAGTAAGGTGGGGCCTCTCGACCAAAAGGAGGATCGAATCCCAGAAACAGACGTTCTTCAAGAAGAAGCAGAGATTTATTCCTTACAAGACGATCCGGGGTCACTCGTCGACACAGTCTTTCTCTGCTTCGACTTCTCAGCAACCGGCTCCCCCTCAGCAAGTAGTCTACCTCACTGCTCCCCCAGGTGCACAGCCCAACCCCACTTGGATGTCCTCTCCTACGAATCCTCCGGTTCCTTTCGTGGACACCAGAGAGGAAGCTTCAGAGGTAGAGGACAGTTCCGCCAGCGAGGCGGACCTAAAGCAAGGGGTGCTCGTGGAGGGAAGGGACCTAGGTTCACTCCCTCGCAATGATGTGTTCCCGGTAGGAGGGAGACTTTATCACTTTCGAGACCATTGGACCTTCAGTCCATGGGCTCACAGCATAATATCCAAGGGCTTGGGTTGGAAATGGTCACAGGGATCTCCACCTCCACCAGTGACCTTCTTCCAGAGACCCACTCCCATCCTGAAAGAGTACACCACAGAGTTACTCAAGAAGAAAGCGATCAAACGGGTTCGATCCCTGAAATTCCAAGGCCGCCTGTTTACAGTTCCGAAGAAAGACTCGTCGGCGTTGAGAGTAGTTCTGGACTTGTCAAAACTAAACTCTTACATCCTCTGCGACAAGTTCCGTATGCTGACTATCTCTCAGGTACGGACCTTACTTCCTCGTGGGGCCGTCACCACCTCTATCGATCTTACCGACGCCTATTATCATGTGCCAGTAGCTCGAAACTTCTCTCCTTACCTAGGCTTCCGTCTCGGCAAGAAAGCCTTTGCATTCAAAGTCATGCCCTTCGGTCTCAGCATTGCTCCCAGAATATTCACGAAACTGGGAGAGACAGTGCTCGAACAACTCAGAAACCAAGGGATACAGATCATCGCCTATCTGGACGATTGGCTCATTTGGGCTCAGTCGAACCAGGAATGCAACAGAGCTACGACGAAGGTAATTCAATTTCTCGCCAAACTGGGATTCCAAGTCAATCTCCAAAAGTCTCGCCTACAACCATCAAGCCACTTCGAATGGTTAGGCATCCGGTGGGACCTTTCAGAGCACAGGCTCTCCCTTCCTCCCAAGAAGGTAAGGAAGATAGATTCCAAGGTCAGGAGCTTTCTCAGACACAAACAGGTTTCCAGAAGAGCTTTAGAAAGAATCCTCGGCCTTCTCCAATTTGCCTCACTAACCGATCTCCTATTAAAAGCCAAACTCAAAGACATCAATCGAGTTTGGAGAAAGAGAGCTACAATACCTCTGAGAGACAAGACCTCGAAGATCCCCTCTGTCTTAAAATTGAGACTACGACCATGGTCCGAACGGAGGAACCTCTCCAAATCGGTTCCTCTACAGTTCCCCTCTCCACAAGTGACAATTCATACCGACGCGTCTCTGAGTGCTTGGGGGGGTTACTCCCAACAAGATGTTTCAGGGCTCTTGGTCACCCACCATGAAACAGTTCCATATCAATGTTCTCGAAGCCATGGCAGTGTTCTTGACCCTGAAGAGAATCTCTCCTCCGAGGTCGACCCACATCAGAGTGGTCTCAGACAGCACAGCAGTAGTACACTGCATCAACAGAGGAGGATCCAAGTCACCTAACCTGAATCAGATCCTGGTCACTATCTTCGCCTTGGCAGCCGACAAAAACTGGTTCCTGTCAGCAACTCACCTAGCAGGAGTCCAGAATGTGATAGCGGACTCACTATCCAGGACAAAACCACTGGAATCAGAATGGTCCCTAGACATAAATTCCTTCCGGTGGATACTCAGGCTGGTCCCAGGTCTCCAGGTAGATCTATTCGCGACCCAACTCAATCACAAACTCCCCTGTTATGTGACCCCGAACCTGGACCCTCAGGCTTATGCCATAGACGCATTAACCCTGGATTGGAACCATTGGAAGAAGATCTACTTATATCCTCTAGTGAATCTTCTACTGAAAGTCTTACACAAACTACGCTCCTTCCAAGGGGCAGTGGCTTTAGTAGCACCTCACTGGCCAAAGAGCAGTTGGTTTCCTCTCCTCCTCGAGTTGAAACTCCGTCCCTTCCGGATCCCATCCCCCAAACTGACCCAAGTAGTCCAAACTCGGACTGTGTCAAATTCCTCAAGGATAGCCAAAACCTTAACTTTGTGGATTTCATGAAGTTTGCGGCCCGTATAATGTCCTCTTTATAGAATCAGACAAAAGGGACTCTACGATTCGCCAATATGATTCGGCAGTTAAGAAACTAGCAGATTTCTTAAAAAATTCAGACCATACTGTTATGACTACTAATTTAGCCATCTCCTTCTTTAGGTCCATGTTTGATAAAGGCCTAGCAGCTAGCACTATAACCACCATTAAGTCAGCTTTGAAGAAGGTCTTCCAGGTTGGGTTTAACATTAACCTGGCGGATTCTTATTTCTCATCTATTCCAAAAGCATGTGCTAGGCTTCGACCTTCGGTTCGCCCACAAAAGGTCTCTTGGCCTCTGAATGATGTCTTCAAACTTGACTCAGACACGGACAACGAATCCTGCTCCTATATCGCTCTTCTTAGGAAGACTTTATTTCTAACAGCTTTGGCCTCGGGTGCTAGAATCTCAGAACTAGCAGCTCTCTCACGAAACTCGGAAAACATAGATTTCCTCCCTTCAGGTGAAGTACTTCTTTCTCCAGACAGAGCTTTCCTAGCTAAAAATGAGGACCCCCAAAATAGGTGGTCCCCTTGGAAGATTATTCCTCTTCTCCAAGATACTTCTCTATGTCCAGTCACTACTCTCAGGGCCTTTTTAGCTAGAACTGCCACCCGCTCGTCTGGCCCCTTGTTTATCAGAGAACAAGGAGGTACTATTTCCATTCAAGGTATTGGGCAACAGATCCTATACTTCATTAAACAAGCTAATCCGGGATCATTTCCCAATGCTCATGATATCTGGTCAGTAGCTACCTCCATCAATTATTTCCAAAATATGGATTTTTCAATATTTAACTTAGCCGGTGATTATAATAGCTGCAGCTCTGCTGCTCGACAGAAAACTCTACGGAAAAAATCCGCCAGCGATCGCTATGCAGGTAGGGGGTGTACTTCAACAGCGCCATCTGTCGTCCAAGTACCCAGTACTTATTGTAAACAAAGAACTCAATTTTCTCTCTGTCGTGCTACCGGCAAGACCTACTAATTCGCTGTTGCTAACTGGATTTGTTTTCACAACTATTTGGTGAAGTACACTATTCTAGTTTTGAGCTTTCACTGTGCAGGCTTTCTCTTCAATAAATCCTTGCATTCTTTTTTTGATATCGGATTATTTGTTGATGACTTTGGATAGTTTTTGAATTCCCCTTTGACCAATTCAAAATGGCTGACCCTTCTCAAGTCCCTAAATTCAGGAAGTGTAATGTTAAGGACTGTTCAAGGCGTCTTCCGAAGGCCTCTATCGATCCTCACACCGTTTGTTCCAATTGTCGGGATAAAACCTGTCAATTGGAAGATCGATGTGAGGAATGCGTTGGGCTTTCGGAATTTGATTTTATCGAATTCCAAAAATATACACGTAGGCTAGAGAGAGATAGAGTCAGGAGAAGTTCATCTCGTTCTGTTGATTTTTCCTCTCCTCATGCCCCACAACCTATTCCTTCCCCTGTAGTGGTTGCTCCTAATCCCCCTTCTGGCACTCAGGAACCTTCGATGGCTGATATGATGCGTGCCATCCAAGTTCTGGGTGAGAGAGTTGAGTCCCTGGCTAGTGACCGTAACCAGCTCATGGCGGACGTCAAGGAGCTGAAGTGTAAATGTGCAGTGGGAAGTGATAAAGTGAGTGATAGTGTTGTGGATAGTGTTGCGCTTGAGGGTTCGTCTGTTCGTGCCTGTCGTCCTCCTAGTCCGGGACCTCTTGCAAGCTCCCAAGTCCAGGGGAGAAGCAATGTCGTACGACCAATGGGTTCGAGAGGCTTTAATCAGCGAACAGACGTTCCCTCCGTGGTTTCGGGCGTATCTACCCAAGATCGCCCCACCCACACAAAGACGAGAGAGCCCATTTATTCCTCGTCTGCGGAAGAGGTTTCTCGCAAGAAACCATGGACCAAGGTCTCACGACCACTTAAGCGCAAGTCGGTCCCTTCCGGGCAAGTCCAACGGCCCAGTTGTAGCCACTGGGTCAGTTCGGACTCGCTGCAGTCTTCCGATGACTGCTCACCTCCTAAGAGAGGCAAAGCGGTACCGCCTCAGACTGTTACACCGTCTGTCGCCGCACCTGCTCCTGCAGACCCTAAGTGGTCTTTGCTGCAGACCATGCAGTCCCAATTAACGTCACTGATGCAGGACTTTCGTGTGGAGAGGGTTGCTGCTGCACCAGCCTCTTGCCTACAACCAACCACACACTCGGTTGTGCGTCCTGTGGACGCTGAGGCGACCTTCTTGCGCACTCCAGTTGAGAGAGTTCCGCCACCCATGCGTTCCAGTGTACCCTGCCAGCCGCATGTTGACGTTCAGCGACGCACGGAGCCTTCCGTTGACGTTCGCGAGACACAACAACAGTCAGAGTTGTTTTGTTTTGACGCGGTGCGTCAACCTCCGCAACCCAGTGTGGTTGCCACTGCTCACCCGCATCAGGCTAGACAGTCTGGAGTAGACGCTGTGCGTCCCCGCGCTGCTATGGTTGTTGCCAGCTCACAGACTGGGCAACAGTTCCATGACGTTGCGTCCGGTTCAGTCACGCGTGCACCCGTGCGACCGGACTCAGCTAACCAGCCGTTACCTACTCCATTGCCGCTTCCTCCTCAATACTCGGATGATGGACTTTCGGATGATGATGGTGCCGCTCACGTTGATGAACCACATTCGGATCTTGACGAGCCTAAGTCCACGCAACCCTCTTTGGACTTTAGAAAAGTTCTAGCTCTGTTCAAAGAGATGTTTCCGGACCAGTTTGTGTCTGTGGCTCCGCGCTCTCCTCCGTCAGAGTTTGTATTAGGTATGCCGTCATCCTCGCCTGCCTTTACTAGACTCGTCCTCGCACGCTCGTCCAAGAGAGCTTTACGAGTGATAGGAGAATGGATGCAGTCCAAAAAGAGTCTAGGGAAGACAGCCTTTATGTTTCCCCCTGCTAAACTCTCTTCTAAATCGAGCGTCTGGTATGCCACGGGAGAAGTTCTCGGCTTGGGAGTTCCTGCCTCTGCCCAGGGCGACTTCTCAAGTCTTGTAGACTCTCCCCGCAGGCTAGCCATGAGACGCTCGAAAATATGTTGGTCATCTTCGGACCTAGACCACCTTTTGAAAGGGATATTTAGAGCCTTTGAGGTCTTCAACTTTTTAGACTGGTGTCTGGGAGCTTTAAGCAGGAAGATCTCTCCGACAGAGAAGGAAACTTCCTTGCTTATCATGTCCTGCATGGACAAGGCCATACGTGACGGGTCTAATGAGCTTGCTGCATCGTTCGTATCCGGAGTCCTCAAGAAGCGTGAGAACCTTTGCTCTTTCCTGTCAGCTGGAGTGACACCTTGTCAAAGATCCGAACTTCTGTTTGCTCCTCTTTCTAAGTGCCTCTTTCCAGAGGACTTGATTAAGGAGATTGCTGCTTCTTTGATACAGAAGGACACTCATGACCTGGTTGCGTCCTCTGCTCGCAAAGCCACCCCTTTGCCTACCTTGTCAGCTAGACCAAGGATGGACACTCCAGCGTCCCGATTTATTCCGCCCTTTCGTGGCAGAACCTCCAGCAGAGGAGGTGCTCGTGCCGAAGGGAGACGTGGAAAGAAGAAAGGAACCAAGTCCTTTAAAGGCAGAGTCTGACTGCCAGCTTCTTCAGACAGCAGTGGGAGCCAGACTCAAGAACTTCTGGCAGACCTGGGAGAAGAGAGGCGCAGATGCACAATCTGTGAAGTTGCTCAGAGAGGGGTACAAGATCCCGTTTGTACGAAAACCCCCTCTAGCAACGTCTCCCATCGATCTCTCTCCCAGGTACAGAGAGGAAGACAAGAGGCGAGCTTTGAAACAGGAGGTGTCTCTCTTACTAGAAAAGGGAGCGGTAGTCAAAGTCCTGGACCATCAAACCCCGGGCTTCTACAACCGTCTCTTCTTAGTGGCAAAGAAGACAGGAGGGTGGAGGCCGGTGCTAGACGTCAGTGCGCTGAATGTCTTTGTCACAAAGCAGACGTTCTCCATGGAGACCACAAAGTCCGTTCTAGCAGCGGTCAGAAGGGAAGACTGGATGGTCTCTTTAGACCTAAGGGACGCATACTTCCACGTCCCCATCCACCCAGACTCCCAACCTTTTCTGAGATTTGTTTACGAAAAGGTTGTCTACCAGTTTCAAGCCTTGTGCTTTGGCCTAAGCACAGCTCCTCTTGTGTTTACGAGGCTGATGAGGAATGTAGCCAAATTCCTTCATTTAGCGGACATCCGAGCCTCCCTCTATTTGGACGACTGGCTTCTAAGAGCTTCTTCCAGTCGTCGCTGTCTGAAGGATCTAAAGTGGACTCTAGATCTGACCAAGGAATTGGGTCTCCTTGTCAATATGGAAAAGTCTCAAGTGGTCCCATCCCAAACTATTGTGTATTTAGGGATGGAGATTCACAGTCTAGCTTTTCGGGCTTTTCCGTCGGCCCCCAGAACGAGCCAAGCCCAGTTATGCATCCAGAACATGCTGAAGAAGGAACTGTGTTCAGTCAGGCAGTGGATGAGTCTGATAGGGACACTATCATCCCTGGAACAGTTCGTATCGTTAGGAAGACTACACCTCCGTCCTCTTCAATATCACCTAGCTGTTTACTGGAAAAAGGACAAGACGCTAGAAGCGGTCTCGATCCCCATTTCCGAGAAGATGAAGTCTTGCCTGACTTGGTGGAAGGACAGTATCAGCCTCAGAGAGGGTCTGCCCCTGGCTGTTCAGACTCCCAACCACGTTCTCTTCTCGGACGCATCGGACACAGGCTGGGGGCGCGACATTAGACTGTCGGGAATGCTCGGGAACTTGGAACTCGAGTCAAAGGACAATGCATATCAACTGCAAGGAGCTACTGGCAGTTCATCTGGCCTTGAAAAGCTTCAAGTCTCTCCTTCAAGGCAAAGTGGTGGAGGTGAACTCGGACAACACCACGGCTTTGGCGTACATCTCCAAGCAAGGAGGGACCCACTCTATGACGTTGTACGAGATCGCAAGGGACCTCCTCACCTGGTCAAAAGGTCTAAACATTTCGCTAGTAACGAGGTTCATCCAAGGCAGCTTGAATGTCATGGCAGATTGCCTCAGTCGAAAGGGACAAATCATTCCAACAGAATGGACCCTACACAAGGATGTGTGCAAGAGACTTTGGGCCACATGGGGCCAGCCAACCATAGATCTCTTCGCCACCTCGATGACCAAGAGGCTCCCAATATATTGCTCACCAATCCCGGACCCAGCAGCAGTTCATATAGATGCCTTCCTCCTAGATTGGTCACATCTAGACCTATATGCATTCCCCCCATTCAAGATTGTCAACAAGGTACTGCAGAAGTTCGCCTCTCACGAAGGGACAAGGTTGACGTTAGTTGCTCCCCTCTGGCCCGCGAGAGAATGGTTCACCGAGGTACTTCGATGGCTAGTGGACGTTCCCAGAACGCTTCCTCTAAGGGTGGACCTTCTACGTCAGCCACATGTAAAGAAGGTACACCAAGGCCTCCACGCTCTTCGTCTGACTGCCTTCAGACTATC
>NW_027168481.1:1817500-1825267 GCF_036898095.1 Palaemon carinicauda | reverse complement strand
ATATTATGCAACAGGTGTCTATGGGACTTTTAAGTTTTTGCTATCAGGAATTCAAAGATTTTGAAGGTTTATTCCTTTGAGCATGCCAAAAATCTTTATTGTCCTTAAGAAAATTTAATATAGATTTTTTCCCGTTCTACCTTAAACTCATTTGGGATAAACATAGTTACATCAACCAGTTGTGTTATTGACCCTTTTTTATGTTCCGGTTATTCATGGCCGTCTTCTGTATTATTCATTGCAACAGCTCTATGCAAGGAAGGATTTTGCAACATATCCACTCAGTCTTGTATTCGTTCTCTTCACTTTCCAAAATGTTCTCTTGTAACTTGCTTTTATTTTGATTACGTTTAACCTTGCTTTCATTATTAAAGAGAAACTTGAAAGTGTATTATATGTTGCAAAGAAACTGTTTTTTATTTGTTAGATTACTGTAAGCATGAGGATGGAATTACCTTCAATAAAATAGGAGCACATCATAATCAGTTGTGTAAATGGAGAAAATTGCCACAATATTTAATCCTATCAGCAAATCTTTTCTTAACCTATTCATATTTTCAAGTTCATCCTCTTTTTAATTTTTTTTTATTATGCATATATTATTAATACTTTAGTTTTTCTATTTCTATTTCAATGCAATGAACCTCAAACAACAATATATATATATATATATATATATATATATATATATATATATATATGTGTGTGTGTGTGTGTGTGTGTGTGTGTGTGTTTGTGTTTATATTATTAATATTATTATTATTATTACTATTAATATTATAAATAATTGCTAAGCTACAACCCTAGTTGAAAAAGCACAATTCTATAAGCCCAAGGACTCCAGCAGGGAAAACAGCCCAGTGAGGAAAGGATACAATGAAAATTAAAATGTAACAAGATTGAAATAAATATCTCCTTTATGAACTATAAACACCAACAAAACAAGAGGAAGAAAAATAAGATAGAATAGTGTGCCCCAGTGTTCCCTCAACCAAGAGAACTCTAATCCAAGGCAGTGGAAGACCATGGTACAGAGGCTATGGCACTACCCAAGACTAAAGAAGAATGGTTTGATTTTGGAGTGTCCTTTTCCTAGAAGAGCTGCTTATCATAGTTAAAGTGTCCCTTCTACTGAATAATTACAGCGCAGTAACCCCTTGGGTTAAGAAGAATTTTTCGGTAACCTTAGTGTTGTCAGGTGTATGAGTACAGAAGAGAATATGTAAATAATATGCTAGACTATTCGGAGTGTGTGTGCGTAGTCAAAAGGAAAAATCAACCGTAACCAGAAAGGATGATCCTATATAAAGATAAAATTGTAACTGAAGAACAAATGATGTATATGATAAATCGTAAGTAAAAACATAATAGGCTTGAAAAACCGATAGCTTTTACTTGATCGATATTGCGAATGAGTTTGTAGCAAAGAATCATCATCGTCAGTGTGCTTTGGTAAATTCACCCCATAGGCCTACCGGCATTTTATGATAGCTATTGTGAACATTTTGTTATTGGTCACATAAAATTCGTCATCAAATATGAATTTATCGTTACTAGAATCCGTTTTCAGAAATCTGGAAACCGCTCTTCTTTGTTGTGCAAACTCGTTTTCTAAGCCCTTTTCAAATTTCTTTCTTTCTAGTTGTGCTCTTTTCCTTGACCCTCTTTATTTCCTTATCTTTTTTTTCTTATCTAACTGATTTTATTCTTTCATTAGCGTATTCAAAGTGTTTAATTGTCTATACATGTCTGAAACACTTGGGATTTCCTCTGCTCCTTTCTTGTTGATCCTCACTTTATTCAGAGGAACTTTTGCACACAACAAAATAACCCATCGATATCTTCCGTTTTCTTTATCGTCTTCAATAGGGATTTTTGGACGAAAGATTCTTGTATAATCAGTTATGTATAATTATAGAAATGATTGAATCTTCGGAAAAATATGAATTAATTTGTTAAAAATATCATTTAATCCTATGAAAAAAGGGAATTTCAAATTTGGGAGTTAAATCATAAAAAATTCACATAATAATTTTCAAAGTTAAGATACTTTAAACTTATTTTGAACTGTAGTGAGCGTGAAACATGATAGCGACACTGGTTCTCAGTTTTGGTTTAGCGATTTTATTTTTGGTGTAAACCAACATTTTCTCGATCATTGCATTTAGAGTTATTTTGCAACAGGTGTCCATGGGACCTTTAAGTTCTATCTATCAAAGATTCAGACTGTATAGGTTGTATTTCCTTGAGCACAACAAAAATCTTTAGTATCTTGAAGAAAGTTTGATATTAATGTTATCCCGGTCTACCTGGAACTCAGTTGAGATAAACTTAGCTAACTATAGTTAACCTCTTGAGAGAAGAAGAATTGATTGGTAATTTCAGTGTTGTCAAGTGTACGAGGAAGGAGCAGAATGTGTGAAGAATATGCGTGACTATTCTGTGTATGTGTCGAGAAAGAGGTAATGAGCCGTAACCAGAGAGATGGGTCGAATATAGTACTGTCCGGCTAGATTATAGGTGGTAACATAAACATTTAACAGATTCTTAAGTTGGTAACGATACACCCTTGTTTACTCTCATTTTCGTAAAATGATTCAATTATAACATCACTTACTTCCTGGTACTCTCGACGATGCATCATGCGTAAGACCTCGTGCGGAGGCTCCTTCAAGTAACCCCCTCTAGATCTACCTCTCCCCCCTTGGTCTACCCCTTTCCCTAGATCTACACCTTCCCCTAGATCTACCCCGTCTTCTAGGTCTACCCCTTCCCCTAAGTCTACTTCACCCTAAGTCCACCCCTTACTTTACGTCTACCCCTATCCCCTCGGTCTATCCCTTCCCCTAAATCTACCCCTTCCCATAAGTCTATCCCTTCCTCTAGGTCTACCCTTCCCCCTTGGTATACCTCTTACCCTAGGTCTACCCTTCCCCCTTGGTAACCTCTTACCCTAGGTCTACCCTTCCCCCTTGGTATACCTCTTACCCTAGGTCTACCCTTCCCCCTTGGTATGCCTCTTATCCTAGGTCTACCCTTTTCTATAGATCTACCCCTTCCTCTAAGTCTACCCCTTCCTCCAGGTCTCCTCCTTCCTTTAGTTCTACCCTACACCCTTTTGTCTACACTTTCCCCTTGGTCTACCCTTTTAACTAGGTTTTCCACTTCCTCTATGTCTACTCTTTCCTTAAGGTCCACCCTTCCCCTAGGTCTACCACTTCCCTAAGTTTACCCTTTATTCTAGTACTACCCCTTCCTGTAGGTCTACAGCTTCCCCTAAGTTTACCCCTTCCTCTAAGTTTAAAACCCCATTTGGTCTACTCCTTTTGCCTAGATCAACCCCTCCCCTAGGTCTCCCACTTCCATTAGGTCTACCCCTTCCTCTAGGTCTACCCCTTTCCATAGGCTTTTGCCTCCCTTAGGTCTACCCGTTCCTCTATGTCTACCCCTCACCTAGGTGTACCCTTTCCTTTAGATGCATCCCTCCTACCTTGGTCTACCCCTTCCCCAAGGTCTACCCCTTTTTCTAGATCTACACCTTCCCTTATGTCTAGGTCTACCTCCCCTTGATCTAGTCCTTCCCCTAGGTCTACCCCTCCCCCTAGGTCTACCCCTCCCCTAGGTCTACTCCTTCACCTAAGTGTACCCCTTCCCTAGGTCTATCCTTCCCCTAGGTCTACCACTCCTCTAGGTCTACCCCTCCCTTAGATCTACCCCCACAAGGTCTACTCCTTCCTCTAGGTCTACACCTTCTTCTATGTTTACCCCTCCCTCCTTGGTCTACCGCTTTTGTTCTACCCATAACCCCTAGGTCGACACCTCACCTATTCGTACCCCTTCCTCTATGTCTACCCCTTTTTTTAGGTGTACCCCTAACTTAGGTCTACGTCTTCCTCTAGGGTTACCCCTTCCTCTAGGTTTACCTGTTGCAACTTGGTCTATCTCTCCCATAGTCTACCCCATCCTTTAGTTCTACCCCTCCCTGAGGTCTACCCCTTCCTCTAGGTCTACCCCATCCTCTAGGTCTACCCCCTCCCTTTTGTTTATCCCATCCTTTAGGTCACGTCTCCTTCCTTGGACTACTCCTTCCCCATGTGTACCCCTCCCTAGGTCTACCCCTTTTTCTAGCTCTACACATTCCCCTAGATATACCCCTCTCCTAGGTCTACCCTTTCCTCTAGGTCTACCCCTTCCTCTGGTCTATCCCTTCCTCTAAGTCTACCCCATCCCAAATGACTACCCCTCCCCTAGGCCTACCTCGTTGTTTATCTCACCCCTCCTCCCTTTGCCTACTCTTTCCCCTAAGTCTATCCCTTCCTTTAATTCTACCCCTTCCTTGAGTCTACCTTCCCTTGGGTCTACCCCTTCCTATAGGTATACCCGTCCTAAATTGGTCTACCTCTCCCCTAGATCTACATCTCTCCTAGGTCTACCCCATCGTTTAGGTCTACCTCTTCCCCTACATCTACCTCTTCCTCTAGGTCTACCCCTTTCCCAAGGTCTACCCATTCCACATGGGTATCTCATCCTTTATGTCACCCCTCCTTCCTTGGTCTACTCCTTCCCCAAGGTCTAACCCTCCCCTAGATCTACCCCTTCCTTTAGTTCTATACCTTCCATTAGTTCTACCCCTCCCCTAGGTTTACCCCTTTCACTAGGTCTACCCCTTCCCCAACGTCTACCATTTCCCTATGGGTATCCCATCCATTATGTCACACCACCTTCCTTGGTCTAATCCTCCCCCTAGGTCTACCCCTTCCCTAAGGTCTACCCCTATCCCATTCTCTCAAGTCTACTCCTCCCTTAGGTCTACCCTTTTTCCCATGTCTACCCCTTACTCTATGTCTACCCCTTTCCCAAGGTTTACCCATTCCCCTTTAGTATCCTATCCTTTATGCCACCTTATCTTCCAAGTGAGAAGATGAGGGCGTATCATTTTCCCAAGGCATCAGCTGATGCAGTGATTCCCCAGCCTCAAGAGGAGATCCCCCAAGATCAAGTCCAGGTGGACGTGGAAGTCGCAGTCGCGATGCAAGACATCCAGTTAGATGACAGGATGTCTGACCTGGACGAGCGTTTGGAACAAGACCTCCTGGCAGAAGGTCAGGATGAAGTTCAAACCCCGGATGTCGTAGAGGATGAGGTCGACGAGGTGTCGGCTACTCCGGTTCAGATTCCGGAGCCTATTCCCTCAACATCGGCCGGTCTCCCAGTAGAACTGGGACAGGCCCTCTCTTCGATTGTTGGAATGATCCAACAAATGCAGAAGGAGAATCAGGAGAAGGCGGCTGCTATGGAACTGCGTATGCAGTCCCTGGCAGAATCACATGGGCCCCGGAAAAGGCTCAATGTGAAAGACCTTCCCTTATGCTCAGATGCTAACCTATGGAGGTATGCTGAGCACATGCCGATGACGACTGGAAAGATCGTCATCTCGGATAAGCTGGGTTCAGTTCCCCTAGAGGAGGTGGAATTCTGGCCCAGCAAGGCATCATATCCGGACTGCTATGTCCGGCTGAGAAAAGAACCAGCTTCAAGGGAGGAGACAGAGCCGAAGGAGGTCATAATTATGGACCACGCTAAGGCTCAAGCCCTACTTTCATCCTCGATGAAAGAGAGGGGCTTCTCTAACTCGAAGGTAGCTGCATTGAGCAAGAAGCTCCCTTCTTTTGTGTCCTCTCCTGCTAGAGCCTTCCCCTTTTTACAGAAAGGGTTTGCGGCTGTCCTAAAGGCAGTCGAGGCCGGCAAGCCTTGCCCCTCCCTGGAGGAGTGTAAACCCTTGTCGCTGGCCCTGCCTATGGACCACAAAGACTGGAAGGATGTCCATCTGATGTTCTCAGTGGGAAAGTTGGAGGCTGATATTGCCGGACGGCAATTCGACGAGGACCTCCCCAAGCTGTCCGACTCTCTTTTACGAAGAGAGTTCGAGACAAAAGAAAGACTGGCTGCCTCAATGTCTCATCAGACTACTCTTGAGACGATGGCAAGTGACCCCAAGGTCCATGAAATGTTCATGGTGGTGGCTAAGTCTCACCTAGCCACAGTGACGAAGGACCTTTATAGCTTCGTCAAGGCAAGGAGAGCTTGCAGGGAGTTCGTGTTCACCGGGGCTACGGTGAGACACGAGCCAAGGAAGTTAATCTCCTCCAACATTTGGGGAAAAGACCTTTTCCCTACCGATGTGGTCAAAGAAGTTGTTGATAAGGCCGCCGTGGAGAATAGAAACCTTCTCCAGAAGTGGGGCCTGGCTATCAAAAGAAAGTCTTCCCCGGATGAGGGTCCTCAACCAAAGAGGAAGAATATGAGGACTAGGCTACCGTCTCGGCCAGCCAAGCCTTTTAGACAGCAACAGCAACTGCAATTGCCATTGCCTCCAGTGCCCCAGATGGTGGCACAAACCCCGACCACTTTTCAGTGGGTACCCCAGGCTGTGCCAGGTCAGTCCACCGCATTCACCCCAACGTTCGAAGGACAGTCTTCTTCCTTTCATGCAAAACCTAGAGGAGCAGCCAGAGGCTCGTCTAGGCGCCCCTCAAGGGGAAGGGGATTCAGAGGTGGTCGTGGTCAGGGAGGCAAGACCTCAGGACGGCAGTCCAAGTGAAACGATACCGGTAGGAGGGAGCCTGATGAAATTTTGGGATCGCTGGACCTTCGATCCCTGGGCCCAAAGCCTACTCAAGAATGGACTGGGCTGGAGCTGGTACAGCACTCCACCCCCGTGCCTTCGGTTTTTCCAACACTCCACCCCCGTTCTGGAGGAGTACGTTCAAGAACTGTTGGAGAAAAAGGTGATCCGAAAGGTGAAGTCCATCAAATTCCAAGGGAGGCTGTTTTGTGTTCCCAAGAAAGACTCGGAAAAGCTCAGAGTCATTCTGGACTTGTCGCCACTCAACAAGTTCATAGTGAATTGCAAATTCAAGATGCTAACACTGCAACACATAAGGACCTTACTGCCCAAGAGGGCATTCTCAGTCTCTATAGACTTGTCAGACGCCTATTGGCACATTCCAATCAGCCGTCGACTCTCCCCCTACCTAGGGTTCAGGCTACAACGGAGACTATACGCCTTCAGAGCCATGCCATTCGGGCTAAACATAGCCCCAAGGATTTTCACGAAGCTTGCGAGCGCAGCTCTCAAACAATTACGCCTAAAGGGAATTCAGGTAGTAGCCTACCTGGACGACTGGCTGGTGTGGGCAGCATCCGAGACCGAATGCTTGCAAGCTTCCAGTCAGGTGATCCAGTTCCTAGAGTACCTAGGCTTCAAGATCAACAGAAAAAAGTCTCGACTTTCTCCATCCCAAAAGTTCCAGTGGCTGGGAATCCACTGGGACCTTTTGTCACACAGTTTCTCCATCCCGACGAAGAAAAGGAAGGAGATAGCGGGCTCTGTCAAGAGACTTCTAGATTCCAAAAGGATATCAAGACGCAAACAGGAGAGGGTACTAGGCTCTCTCCACTTTGCTTCAGTGACAGACCCAGTGCTAAGAGCACAGCTAAAGGATGCAACCGGAGTTTGGAGAAGGTATGCATCAAACGCGCGAAGAGATCTGAGAAGACCAGTGCCGCCTCGGCTACGTACTCTTCTCAGGCCTTGGTCCCAAGCCAGACATCTAAAGAAGTCGGTTCTTCTTCAGCCACCTCCCCCGTCGATGACAATTCACTCAGACGCCTCAAAGGAGGGATGGGGAGGTCACTCTCATCGGAAAAAAGTCCAGGGGACTTGGTCCAAGCTATTCAGGACCTTTCATATAAACTTTCTAGAAG
>NW_027168481.1:1797500-1812500 GCF_036898095.1 Palaemon carinicauda | reverse complement strand
TGTATTAGATGTTCTTTAAACTGTGTTTTGAGGTGCCATACTTCTAAGATTAGGTGTTTTTTTTTATCTTTTGTTTTGAGATGCCATATTTCTAGCATTAGATGATCTTTGACCTCGTTTTGAGGTGCCATATTTCCTTGACTTCTCTTTGAGGTACGATACTTCTAGGACTAGATGTTCTATGACATGTGTTTTTAGGTGCCATACTTGAAATATTGGATGTTCTCTGTCTTTTTTTTTTTTTTTTTTTTTTTTTTGAGGTGCCGTACTTGTAGCATTAGATGTTATTTGGCCCCTGTTTTGAGGTGACATACATTTATTATGGGATGTTCTATGACCTTGGTTTTGGGGTGCCATACTTTTAGCATTTGATGTTCCTTGACCTTTCTTTTGATATGCCCCTTTTGTAGCATTGGAAGTTTTATGACCTCTGTTTTTGGGTGCCTCTCTTCTAGCATTAGATTTTCTTTGACCTCTATTTTGAGGAGCGATACTTCAAGCATATGATGTTCTTTGACGCTTTTTTGAGGTGCCATACTTCTAGCATTACATGATATTTGACCTCTATTTTGAGTGCCATTCTTCTAGCATTAGAGGTTTCTTACTTCTTTTTTCAGGTGCCATACTTTTAGCATTAAATTTTCTTGGACCTTTATTTTAAGGAATTTTAACCTCTTGCATTAGAGGCTTTTTGACCTCCTATTTAGAGGCGTCTTACCTGTTGAATTAGAGGTTTGTATTTCAATACTCCCTTTTCGATATATTTGTCATGGTTATTTTGACTTGGCTTCATCTACACAATTAAGGTAAAGCCATTGAAATTATTCTATAGATTCCCCTGTGATGTTGGCGTCTATAAAGAGACATATTATGGTAGGATATCCTACAACATTCACATCTCATCCTCTTCCCTCCCCCCACCCTTCACTCCCAGTTGAAGGAAACTATCCACCATTGTGTAATTGGTTTTATTTTTTGTTTTTAGATATTTTGTCTCTTCTACGTTACCATTTTAATTTCTTTTTCTTTCTTGTTCATTACCATATTCACATTTATTTCTATAATCGTTAAGATCAAACGTCTTGCCAAGACGAGATCGAGAATGACTTTGCGCCAGTTTCTATATATAAATAAACACACATTCCATTATATGTATAACGTCAAAATCTGGAAAATCAACAAGATGATGGCTTGGAAAGAGCACCAAGTAGACACTAGCGAGGGAATGATTTGACTAGAAGAAATTACGGGGTATCTTTGGATTAATATTTAGCCGATAAAAGATTAGAAATTATTATGTAAATTTTAATAAAGTATTGCTTTAATTTTATTTGTAATGCTGATATTTGCAATCAACCATTACTTTTGATTTTGATTCAGATAATTATTTTCATTATTTAAGAAAAATTATAGCATAATGAAAGTTTTGAGATAATTTTAGAACTAGTTAAACTCAAGAGATATCCTAGATTTCTTAGGGCTTGACCCGACCCAGGACTCTCGGAAAACCCGAGTCTCTTTACTTCAGGTTATCCAGGACGATACAGACATCACTGCCATTACTGGTCGGAAAATATTTTCCATTTAAGATGACTCAAACATTTTATGCAAAGTTTATAGATTTGTTGATAAATTCATAATTTCTTGCAAAGATTAATAATTAAGAATTTAGTTGCCTTTACTACTAATTATTATTACAGCTATTCATGAAATTTACATTTTTTTTATCAAATAAATCAGTAATATGATGGGCAAGGAGAGGCACCCGAGGAGATACTACTGCTAAAGAGTCATTTGGTACTGTGATGGAAAGATAGTACTACATTGGATCCCTCTCTGGTTAAAGCTCATTTTTCCTTTGCCTAATTTTCGAGTCAACACAATATTAATCTCTCCATTAACTTTTAAAGGCCAAGACTGAATAACAATATTTTTTTATTCAAATTTGATTAGGAATAAAATAGTTTATTTTTAAAATCATTGATGAAAGATTTGGTGTTGATGTACTCTACATAAAATGAAGAGAATATAAATAGATGGAGAGAGTTGACTCGAGCGGCCGACCCTTCAATACAATGGGAATGATGAGGTTGAAAGAAACAGACAGTTACTTGAATAGCTGAGCCAATCTATAGTCTATGCTTTGCAATGAGAGCATAGCTGTTAGGAACCTTGTTTACAATTATGGCTTGTCAATAGCTTATTCGGAGGCAGCGGGTTCTCTGGTGTGTTGCAAGAAGTCTAAAATTATTAAAACATTATTTACAAGAAAAATATTATGTCAACCTTTCATTGGTCGGAAATTTAGTCTGAACATTGGGTCACTGAGATATTCTTTAAATATGAAAGACTTCACACCCCCAACTTCAAAACTCATTTGTTAGGCCTATGAATATTTCCATTTCTTAACTTGAATATCCAGCCTAGAATATCCATCGAACGGTCACAAATAATTTCCAAGATTTCACTGTAACTGTTGTTTGTTCGTAACTATGACGTCTAAGTTCAAAGAATAGTTATAGAACATGTTTGATATAATCCTTTGGACACTTCCATTTTACAGAATGTGAAGTGTGAAGTTACTTGGATGATGAATGGAGAGGTATTGATTTAAAAACTCAAGACAGAGACAACTGGCGAAATGAAACTGAGGCCCTTTGCGTCATTAGGCGTAGGAGAGGATGATGATATATATAATGAATTCTAGTCAAAACTCTAAAATGTAAAAACAATAGACTGAAATAGTTTCTTCCTGTCCCAAAAAAATAAAAATAAAAAAAAAAGTCCTCAAAATCTCAAGCTGCTACCAAAGAAACACAGGAGGAATATAAATGCTGAATTTTAGAATACTGCACAAAAGCAACGATGTTCCTGCTGACTGCAATGTCAGATAGGCCTACAATACAATGCTCTATAGATGCAGGAGCTGTAATGTTATATAGGCCTACAATGCAACGCTTAAAATATATAGATGCAGAATCTGCAATGCAGGATAGGCCTACAATCCAATGCTTAAAGCATAGAGATAATTGAAAAGGAAAACATGACGGTGTTTTTATGCTTTGACATTACCGCACTTGAAGGATCACAGTCATTTAGGCCTAAGCAATACGAGCTGACGGTTAACTGACTTAAGAAAACTCGCTTATTAAGCCATTTTCTAATATTTCTTTCTAGTTTGGCCCTTTTCCTTATTTCTTCATCTTTGGCTTTGATCTAACTGATTTTATTCTTTTATTAGCGTATTTAAATTGTCTATGGATAATTGAAACACTTAGGATTTTCTCTGTTCCTTTCATGTAGCCGCTTCTCTCACTCCGAGCAACTTGAACACAAGCAAATTATCTCCTTGATTTCAAGGACAAAAATGCTCATACAATTAGTTATCCCATATAGAAATTATTAAATCCCTTAGTAAATATATATTATTTTGATAAATTTATAATTCATATTAGTTTTGGAATGGAATTTATATTTTGAGGCTTTTAAAATTAAAGAGTCACATAGAAATTTAAAATATCGATATATCATGAAATTATTTTGTTGGTTTCTGCGCGTGGAAGTTATCTGTCATTACGGGCTGCCCAGCGGCAAGAGCCCGTGTCTGAAACAAGTTAAGGCAATCTATACAGACAGACAGAAAGTCATCTGTCATTCGTCGATCCATCCCTTGTGTTAATTAATATTAATTTTTATATCAACCATTATCATTATTGATTAATGCTGAGTATTATTCATAGCATAAAACTGTTATAGTGATCTTAGGCCTTCTTCTTCTTCTATTATTATTATTATTATTATTATTATTATTAGTGTACGTGACCCGCCAAAAAATTAGGGCTGAATCTTTAGATAGATATGCACACACATGCACTCCCTTCTCCCCAGGACATTAGCACTTCCAATCTCCCCAAGCAGTGGTACTGGGAGAGCTCAGTATAATCTTAAAGAAATATATATATAATTATATATACATATATATATACATACATATATATATATATATATATATATATATATATATATATATATATATATTTACAGTATATATATATATATATATATATATATATATATATATATATATATATATATATATATAGCCATACACTTGCTCATTATTATATACGGGAGTTTATTATTATTATTATTATTATTATTATTATTATTATTATTATATTTCTTATTATTATTATTATTATTACTTCCACCAATGAAGTTTACGTGTGTTTGTGTTAGGTTGTGAATAGCTTCCAGGCCACAATTTTAATCTTAGATTAATGGAAGACCTCCCAAAGCTGTCAGAGTCTCTCCTGCACAGGGAACAAGAGACTAAAGAACGTCTTGCTGCTTCCATGTCTCTGCAGACTGGCTTAGAGACTATGGCAAGCATCCCGGACACCCCAGATATGTACATGGTCTTCGCCAAATCTCATTTGGCGACAGTCACCAAGGACTTGTACAACTTAATCAAAGCCCAAAGGACTTGTAGAGAGTTCGTGTTCACCTCGGCTGCAGTGAGACACGAACCAAGGAAGCTCATAACCTCCAATATCTGGGGAAAAGACCTCTTCCCAAGCGAAGTGGTCAAAGAGGTCGTGGACAAAGCCGCTACGGAGAACAGGAATCTCCTCTCCAAGTGGGGATTGTCCTCAAAAAGAAAATCTTCCGCTGACGAGGGTCCCCAGTCGAAAAATAAATCAAAACGACCAAGAGTGCCCTCTCAGCCTAGAAAACAGCGACAGCTTCCCGTGGCCACGGTGCCCCAGATGGTGGCACAGCCAACCACCACCTTCCAACTGGTGCCCCAAACGCTGGCGACCCAATTGCCGGCGTTCGCCCCAGTCTTTGAAAGCCAATCGACGACTTTCAGGCCAAAGTCTCGAGGTTCCTTTCGAGGATCCTCTAGATCCCCCTTCAGAGGTAGGGGTAACAAAGGTGGACGTGGCCAAGGAGGCAAGTCCTCCAACCAGCACTCCAAGTGAGATGCTACCGGTAGGAGGGAAACTTCTCCTCTTCCGGGATCGTTGGACCTTCGATCCCTGGGCCCACAGCCTAATCAAGAACGGACTAGGGTGGAGTTGGATCTCAACTCCACTAAACTTTCCTCAATTCTTCCAGCCCTCAACCCCCATTCTGGAAGAATATGTTCAGGAACTCCTGAACAAAAGAGTTATACGGAAGGCAAAGTCCATCAGATTCCAAGGAAGGCTGTTTTTTTGTTCCGAAGAAGGATTCGGAAAAGCTCAGAGTCATTCTGGACTTATCACCACCCAACAAGTTCATAGTGAACCACAAATTCAGAATGCTGACGCTTCAACTCATAAGGAAGGACCCTTTTCCCCAAACGGGCATACACAGTCTCCATAGACATGACGGATGCGTACTGGCATGTTCCAATCAACCGTCAAGTTTCCCCCTACCTAGGGTTCAAACTACAGAAGAGAAAGTACGTTTTCAGAGCCATGCCCTTCGTTCTAAACATAGCCCCAAGGGTATTCACCAAGCTTGCGAATGCAGTCATTCATCAACTATGCCTAAAGGGGATCCAGGTAGTAGCCTACCTGGACGACTGGCTGAGTTGGGCAGCATCCGAGGAAGAGTGCAGGCAAGCCTCCAAGCAAGTGATCCAGTTCCTGGAACACTTAGGATTCAAGATCAACGTGGAAAAGTCTCGTCTATCTCCAGCTCAAAGGTTCCAGTGGCTGGGCGTCCACTGGGATTTACAGTCACACTGCCTTTCCATTCCATCAAAGAAGAGGAAAGAGATAGCAGGATCTGTCAAGAGACTTCTTCAATCCGACAGGATATCAAGAAGGCAACAGGAGAGAGTGTTGGGGTCCCTCCAGTTTGCCTCAGTGACAGATCCAATATTGAAAGCACAGTTAAAAGATGCATCAGGAGTTTGGAGAAACTATGAATCAAACGCTCGAGGAGATCTACAAAGACCGATTCCAAATCATCTGCGATCACTACTCAAACCATGGTCGGAAGCCAAGAACCTGATGAGCAAGGCACCTCTGATACCACCTCCACCGTCAGTCACCGTTCACACGGATGCCTCAAAAGGGGGGTGGGGAGGTCACTCTCATCATCGGAAAGTCCAGGGAACCTGGTCTCCCCTCTTCAAGACCTTCCACATCAATTTTCTGGAAGTCATGGGGGTTCTTCTCTCTCTAAAGAAACTGGAACTTCGCTGCTCAATCCACATCCGTCTGGTTCTAGACAGCGAAGTTGTAATGAGATGCCTAAATCGACAAGACTCGAGATCGCCTCACATAAATCAAGTGTTACTGGCCATCCTCCGTCTAGCGAAGAAGAAGAGATGGCACTTGTCAGCAGTCCACCTTCAAGGGTTTCGCAATGTGACAGCGGACGCTCTATCCAGGGTCAACCAGATAGTCAGAATGGTCCTTAGACGCAAAATCATTCTTCTTCATATTACGCAAAGTCCCAGGACTGCAGATAGATCTCTTCGCAACGAGCGACAACAAGAAGCTACCCTGGTGTGTAGCCCCGTACAAGGATCCTCTAGCGGAAGCAACAGATGCATTGTCCATAGATTGGAACAGGTGCTCCAAGATCTACCTGTTCCCTCCAACCAACCTTCTGCTGAAAGTCCTCGACAAACTGAGATCCTTTCGAGGGATAACAGCAATAGTGGCCCACAAGTGGCCCAACAGTATTTGGTTCCCTTTGATAACGGAACTACGCCTGAAGCTGATCCTGTTGCCGGACCCAGTTCTGACTCAGCAAGTGCAGAAATTGACTGTCTCAGCTTCATCAGAGAAAACCCAGAACCTTCATCTCATGATTTTCTCGCCCTAGCGGTCAAAAAACGGGTCGGGATTTCTAGGGACAGTATTAACTTCTTAGAAGAATACAAGTCAAAGTCAACTAGAAGACAATATGAGTCTTCCTGGAAGAAGTGGGTGGCCTTTGTCAAGGCGAAGAAACCTAAGGAGATTTCTACAGATTTCTGCTTGTCCTTCTTCATCCATCTTCATGAACAAGGTTTAGCAGCCAACATGATTACTACATGTAAATCTGCCCTAGCCAGACCAATACTATATGCCTTCTAGGTAGACTTTTCTTATGAAATCTTCAACAAGATTCCAAAAGCCTGCACTAAACTTCGGCCCGCAGCTCCTCCAAAGCCCATTTCATGGTCTTTGGATAAGGTTCTTCACTTAGCATCAACTCTGAACAATGAGGATTGCTCGCTGAAAGACTTGACTCAAAAGGTAATATTCTTATTTGCACTAGCCTCAGGAGCCAGAGTTAGCGAAATAGTGGCCCTCTTGAGGGATGATGGCCACATTCAGTTCACGGACGCCGGAGAACTGAACCTCTTTCCGGACCCGGCGTTTCTCGCCAAGAACGAGCTGCTCACTAAGAGATGGGGTCCCTGGAGAATCTGCCCTCTGAAGGAAGAAGCATCCCTCTGCCCAGTAGAATGCCTAAAGGTCTATCTTCGTAAAACTTCAGAATTTAAGGGAGGTCAGCTTTCCAGGGGAGAGACGTCTGGTTCAACATTATCCTTGAAACAGTTAAGGGCGAAAATCACCTATTTTATACGCAGAGCGGATCTAGACAGTACACCCGCAGGTCATGATTCGAGAAAACTTGCCTCGTCTTTGAATTTCTTTCGGACGATGTCGTTTGAAAGCCTTCGTGCTTATACTGAATGGAAGTCATCCAGAGTTTTCTTCAGACACTATGCAAAGCAATTACAAGAAATAAAATTTCCTGTGGTGGCGGCAGGCAGTGTTATAAATCCTGCCGCTTGATTACTGCAAAGAACAGTGCACTAATTGGAACTTTTAGTGAAGGGTGTACATGATAGACCCGTAAGACGTATCATGTTGAGTATTGTGTTTAGTGATAACACTATAGACTGTTCTCTCTACACAGGTGACATTAAGCATAATAGACTGACACAAGTGCCAGTCATACTTATATGCACAGTGTTCCTAGTAACAACAGAATACATAGTGAATTTTATATTTCCCTTAGAGAGGCTAATGTTTTCCTTTCCAGGTGAAACTTATTTTAATTCTGTTATTACTTATATATATATATATATATATATATATATATATATATATATATATATATATATAATTGAATCTGCCTAAAAAATATCTCAAGAGAACTGCGCTGATTCCCACTAACCCCTGACTATGACGCATGATAAAAGATTCAGAAATTTTCTACATGGGGCTATTTAAGATACTATCCCTAAATCCGTGACTTTTATGCATTCAACCATAAATAGTTTATGATTTCAAATTAACTATGAGTCGAGAATAAATTTGTAAGGGGATTTATTTTTTTGTAAAATGGCCATGTATGAGTCAATACAATAAGAAAATTAACTTTAACCATTTGTCCATTGAAGGAGATCAGACTTCACGTTGACCCTACTCCACATATTTGTAATTAAAATGGGTTTAACACTAATGCTTGTGACTATCATAGATTTACGTTCAAATGTTGAATCATAAATAGTTTTGGACTTTTGAGCAAAAGAACCATCGTAGAAAAACTTGTAAAAAGCAAAATAACTTAATAAAGGAGAAAATATGAAAATTAGATAACTGATAATATAGATATTTTCCATCAAGATGATGCTTGGGAGGAAGCACTGAGACGAGTCCTGTGAGGGAATGATATGACTAGTAGGAGATTGCAGGGTATCTTTGAATTCATATCTTGGATGTAAAAGTTTATAACGTATTATGTTAATTTGAATAAAGTATTGCATAAATTCAATTTTTAATGCTGATATTTGCAAACAGACATTACTTATGATTTTGATCTAGATACTATTTTCATTATTTAGAAAAATAAAAAACATAGCATTATGAGACGCTTAAAAATAATTTTAGAACCAAAGCTAAACTCAGGAGATGTGCTATGTTGAGGCATAGAACGAAGTCTTCTATCTGTTCCTTTCAAATGCTGGAGACTCGGAGTATCTGATCTTTGTTCCGATTGGAGACCTCTTTTGGATCTAAACTGAGGGGCTCATGTTTTTGGAGTCACATATAATCGGTTGTTCTGCTGAGATTCAATGCTTGATTTATAGGATGTGGGCCTTACCGCCTGAAATAGGGGCCGGGAATCCATTCAGCTCGAGGTTCATGTGGAAAATATCCAAAAAAGCTATGAAAAGGATGATAATCATGAAGACTTCCTTCAAAATAAATACCCTGATCTGAGAGACACAAGGTTATGGCATATTTGAAAGCGCTAAAACTTACAGAAATATTTTTGGTTCCAATAATTTGAAACTGTATTTGATGGGAAATGAGATACATTAGAAAGTATATATAATTTTTCAATATCAATTAAGGTAAAGTTTCAGAACAGAGCTTCTCGTCCTCGTTTTTTTTTCCGAAAAAAAAAAAACACGAAGGATTCCCCCCTACTCAACCCATTTTCCTGGCCCCTACAGAGAGGCCAATAGACCCTCTTGGTAGAAAACGATGTGTTTGTGTGTGTGCGTGTGCGTACATCAGTTCCCTACCTTGCAATTTGGTTTTCGTGAAGGCCTTGGAGCGTGTGATGCCCTTCTTACAATCTCCAATGCTGTACATAAATCCCTTGATTGTAGTCAGGAAGTTCGTATGATTGACCTTGATTTTAGTGCTGCCTTTGACAGTGTTAATCATGAGGCCCTTGTATTCAAACTCAAACAGTTGAGAGTGGGTGGGTCGCTTCTTAACATCATTATTGAATTTTTAAGTAATAGATCGGCAAGAGTTGTTGTTGATGGGCACCATAGTGAGTATAGGAATGTAATATCTGGTGTTCTTCCGTGTAGTGTTCTTGGCTCATTACTTTTCACACTATATACACATGACATGTGGTTTAGCCTAGAAAACAAGCTTGATGCATATGCAGATGATGCTACTCTCTTTGGATCTATTTCATCTCCTGAATGTAGATCTATAGAGATTTAGCTAAAATTAGTTCATGGTGCAAATTATGGGGTATCAAGTTGAATCCCAACAAAACTCAAAAGTATAATTGTAAGTAGGTCAAGGGCAGTGGCTCCTCAACATCCGGATCTCTGCATTGGTAATGTTTCTTTAACTTTTTATGACTCTTAAAATTTTAGGTGTTATTCTCGACAGCAAATATACTTTTGAAAAACACATAAGTTCTGTGTCCTCTTCAATTCTCAAAAGAATTGGGTTATTAAAAAAAATGTCTTTTGAGATTTTTGGTAATCAATCTATTCTGGAGAAGTGTTTTAATTCTTTCATTTTACTTTGTTTCGAGTATTGTTTTCCTGTCTGGTCGTCAGCGGCTGATTCTCATCTTAAATTGTTGGACAGGAACTTGCGGTCTATTAAATTTCTTATTCCTAATCCAGATATTAATCTCTGGCACCGGCGCTCAATTACTTCATTAGGCATGTTGCCTCAGATTTTCTATAATACTGACCATCCTTAAATTCAGATCTTCCTGGACAGTTCCACCCTGTTCGTAATACTAGGCATGCAATTAATTATAATAGTCAGGCCCTATCCATCATGAGGTTCAATACTACAAAGTGTTCTAGAAGTTTTATTCCAGCTGTGACCAAGTTATGGGATGATCTTCCTAGTCGGTCAGTTGAACTTCAAAAGTTCAAACATGCAGCAAATGTTTTTCTGTTGACCAGGCTGACATAAGTCGTTTTATAGTTTATTTATGAAATATCTGTTTTAATTTTGTTATGGTTTTTGAAATATTTTATTTGTTCAGTACTTCTTATATCATTTATTTATTTCCTTAATTCCTCTTCTCACGGGGCTATTTTTCCCCGTACAAGCCCTTGGGCTTATAGCATCTAGCTTTTCCAACTAGGGTTGTACCTCAGCTAGTAATAATAATAATAATATGAGCATATCTATCTATCTATCTATCTATCTTTCTATCTATCTTTCTATATATATGTATATATATATATATATATATATATATATATTTATGATATATATAAAGAGATGTATTTGGTGTTATTGTTCTATATATGTTTATACAGACATTCACAAACACACACACACACACATACACACACACACACACACACACACATATATATATATATATATATATATATATATGTGTGTGTGTGTGTGTGTGTGTGTATATACACTATATTTTGCGACCCGTCAAAAATGACGGCTAATTTTTTAGATATATACACACCCCTCTCTCGAGGGTATGACTACTCCCTTTCCTCTTACCCGAAAACAGGTCTTCAAATGTGTTTTACTTCGAAATAGTTGAAAGGATTTTCTGCTTTTGTTAAGGAATGATGTTGTGATCGATGACCACATCAAAGCCTTCGACAACTTTGCTTGGAGGAAGGAATGCAAGTCGAGCTGAAAGTATGCGCATGTTCAGGGCAAACTCTGTGTCGTTTTCCTAATGTTATTTGAGTCCATATTCATCCATATTAATCTCGGAATCTTGTCATTTATTTAAGCTATAGCTAAGAAAATTGGCCTTTTTCCCTCATTCCAAAATTATTTTTATTCACTCTGGATCTTTCTATCTTGTTTGTGGATGTCTATAATCAAAAGTAGATTTGAAGATGCATTGACCGTTAGACCGGTGTAAAGGTTTCAAGCTACCCCCAGTTTCAAGTCAACCCCCCCCCCCTCCCCCCGATAACTTGAAACCGGTTTCAGATTACTGGGGGAGGGGTATTACTTTGAAACCGGTTTCAAGGTAACACCGCTGTTTTCAAGTTACCTCCCCCCCCACCCCAGTAGACTACAATAAAGTAACAATCTTTTTTAATTATTTTTTTTATTCATAACAAAGCCTAAAAGTACATATTAAGGGACCACTTGGCGTTGATGTGTAAGTTCATGAACAGTGAACAAAGGCAATGAATAGAATTGTTCATCGTGAAGCATTTGTCAAACTTGAATGAAATAACTGGAATGAATAATTCATGTAAAACGAAGATTTTTTTTCTTTGATATTTTGTCCCGTGAGATTTTCTCCAATCAAATTTTGTCCTCTGAGATTTTATTCAGTCGGATTTTTTCTTAAGTGATTTCGTCCCAAATGATTTTGTCCCGTGAGATTTTGTCCTATATGAATTTGACAAGTCAGATTTTGTCCTATGAAATTTTGTCCTATGGGATTTTGTGCCTTGACACTTTGTCCAGTCAGTTTTTGTCCTATGAGATTTTGTCCCGTGAGATTTTGTAGTCATAGTTTGTCCAATTAGATTTTGTCCCGTGAGATTTTGTCTGGTAAGATTTGGTCCTGTCTGATTTTGTCCTATGTGATTTTGTCCCGTCACTTTTTATCCTATGATTTTGTCCCGTGAGATTTTGTCCAAAGTGATTTTGTTCCGTGAGATATTGTTTAGTCAAATATTATCCTATGTGATTTTGTCCAGTTAGACTTTGTCCGGTCATATGTCAAAATGACAACATCTCACCCACAACATAAGATGAACATTTTAACCACATCTAAGAACACGACCTTAACTAATTCGTGTACCTGAGACTACTTCCTCATTGTTGAAAATCTGACGGGAAAATATCACACAAGACAAAATGTGATTTTGTCTCGTTTTTTAAATGTATTTTTAGGTCAGCCCTTAAAACGAAACCTATTGAAATTGAAGGTGGAAATTCTTTCATCTTTTAAAGCACATCTCACTGACCCAGGGTTCAGACTAAATTTCTGACTCCTGAAAGCTGGACATGATATTGTTCTTATAGATGATAATATGTTTTTGGTCGTTTTATACTTCTCGCAACACACCAGAGAACCCGTTGCCTACTGACAAGGTATTTCTAAGTCATAATTGAAAGCAAGGTTCCAAAATCATGCTTTCATTGCAGAGCAAATACAATAGATGGGCTTAGATATTCAAGTAACTGTCTTCTTCTTCTTCTTCTTCTTCTTCTTCTTCTTATTTTTCTTCTTGTTCTTCTTTCGAACTTATTAGTGCCATTGTATAGTAAAACAGCCGCTCGAGTCAACTTTCTCCATCATTATTATTATTATTATTATTATTATTATTATTATTATTATTATTATTATTATTATTATTAACTAAGCTACAACCCTAGTTGGTAAAGCAAGATGCTATAAGCTTCTATTTATATTCTTTTCATTCTTTGTACAGTACATTAACACAAAATTTTTACCAATTATTTTATAAGATAAACTATAGGTTTTTCAAATCAGATCTAAAAAAATATTGTTTATACAGTTTTGGCCTATACAACTCAGTGGAGAGATTCATCTTGTGTTAGCTGGAAAATTAAACAAAGAAATAATGAGCCAAAATGAGAGAGGGATCCAATGTAGCATTATCCTGCCAGTCAGTTCACAATTTTTTGTAGCGGTGGTGGTTCAACGGTTGTCTTTCCTTAACCAACATATTGATTCATTTTATAAGAAAATTATTTCAATCTCATAAATAGCGGTAATTATTATGAACATTTAAGGCAACTAAATCCATAACTATTAACGTTTATGACATTATAAATTAATCAACAAATCTATAAAATTTGCATAAAATATTTGAGTCTACTTTAATGGAGAAGATTTTCTTACTAGTAGTGGCAGTGATGTCTATATCGTCCTGGGTAACCTTGAGTAATGACACTCGGGTTTCCGAAAGTCCAGCTTTGGGTCAAGCCCTAAGAATCGACTCCGTTGAGGATCCTTCCTCTTGGGTGTCTTCCGAAGCAGGACTACCTTTTGTTTTAGGGTTCCGAGACAGGCAGGATAGAAAGAGAGTATCCTGTCACTGACGTCCCCCGGTTATCCAGAAAAACAGCAACAAGGTTTTCTTTGGTCCGGTGCTGAATTCTCCTCTTCAGTCTCTTTCTTCCCATCATCAACTTTTTCATATCCCTTTTTTTCTTTTCTTTCCCTACCATATTATCATTTTGAATTTTATGGCTTTTGCTTCTTCCCTCATTTAGACTCATTATAGGCCTACCTGACATTGTTGGAACATCATTGCTTCTGTGCAGGTATTCCAAAATCCAGCAATCATATTCCTCCTGTGTTTCTTCAGCAGCATCAAATAAGATCATTTCAAGTGTACAAACGATTTCGCAGCTTTCCTGAATTTAGACTCGCAGGTTGAAAATCTTAGGCAAATTTTTGTTTTTCTTAATTAAGAGAAAATATTCCAGTGAAGTTGCTTTTCAGGAATTAAAATAACCTCTTTTAACGTATTTATATTTTGAGCGTTTGAATTAGAATTCATTGCAATTAAGAAAAAGATTATATTGCATAAATATTTCATTTCAAAAGAGAATCACGAGAGACCCACACAGCCGCCTTCCGCGACGCCTCTGTTAAGATTAATTACGATAATGGCGGCGTATTTCTTTAGTGGACAGACAGCATATAACACTTGTTCTCTGAATAGTTCTTTTTAAAAAGGCATAAATTAACCTGTTAAAGAAAATAATAGTTTGTTGCGGCATTCACAAATTCATTGTCGAGTCGACTTTCTCCATCTATATTATTATTATTATTATTATTATTATTATTATTATTATTATTATTATTATTATTAGCAATTTTGAAATAATATTCCTAATATGATCAAATCATAGGACCTGGGTTTTGATGGATAAAGATAACTATTTAGTATCCAATTTAGTTGTTCCTTTTTTTCTGCAGCTCTTATTGTCTTGCTTTCCTCTTAGAGCTCACTAATAGTGCGGTGGTAGCATGAAGTCAGTTCAAGCTGGGTAGATCCTGAACAGACTTCGTCCTTTGAACAGATTATTATTATTATTATTATTATTATTATTATTATTACTTGCTAAGCCTAACGGCTCCAACAGGGAAAATAGCCCAGTGAGGAAAGGATATAAATTACAAGAGAAGTTTAAGAACAAAATTAACATTAAAATAAATTTTTCATATATAAACTATGAAAAATTCAAAATAACAAGAGAAAGAGAAACAAGATAGAATAATGTCTCTGCGTGTACCCTCAAGCAA
>NW_027168481.1:1772500-1787500 GCF_036898095.1 Palaemon carinicauda | reverse complement strand
TCTACAATCATCTATATTCAACCTTTTTTTTTACCCTTCAAGTGGGTCTCAGTGATGCAGATAATTACTGCGTCCACCTATTTTCAATGTCAACTCTAGCATGTTCAATTGGGATTTTATTCCCCGATGATAATGTAGTTGGCCTATATCTTATTTAGGATATTGTCTTTTTTGCCTCTCTTTTCTTGAGGGAACACCCTCCTCTGGCTTGACAACCTTAGCACTTGTTGGAGAATTGGTAATGCTACTCCACTGTGTGAATATGTTTGTGGTAGCTCAAGTCCAACTGATTACCGCCCAATTTCAATAACTCCCATATTTTCTAAAGTTTTTAAACGTCTTTTGTCAAAATATCTAAATGGTTTGCTGGAGGTAATCATCTGTTCCCTGGTATGCAATTTAGCTTTCGTAAAAGCCTTGGAGCATGTGATGCCCTTCTTAAAAATTCCAATGCAGTACAGAAATCCCTCGATCGTGGTCAGAAGATTCTTATGATTAGCCTTGAATTTAGTGCTGCCTTTGACCGTGTTTATCATGAGGCCCTTGTTTTCATCCTCAAACAGTTGAGAGTGGGTGGGTCTTTTCTTAGCATCATTAATGAATTTTTAAGCAATAGATCGCAAGGAATTGTTGATGATGGACACCATTGTGAGTATAGGTATGTGACATCTGGTGTTCCTTAGGGTAGTCTGCTTGCTTGGCCCATTACTTTTCATACTATATACACATGCCTTGTGGTTTGGCCTAGAAAACAAGCTTGTTTATATGCAGCTGATGCTACTCTCTTTGCATCAGTTCCATCTCCTGAATGTAGATCTGTGGTTGCTAAATCCCTTTATAGAGATCTAGCTAAAGTAGAATGGCTCCTCAACATCCGGATATATATATATATATATATATATATATATATATATATATATATATATATATATATATATAGACATATATATAGATATATGTATATATGTATATATATATATATATGTATATATATATATATATATATGTATATATATATATATATATATAAATATATATAGAGATATATATGTATATATATAGATATATATAGATATATATAATTATATATATACATATATATATACATATATATATATATATATATATATATATATGTATATATATATATATATATATATATATATATATATACTTTTATATATAGATATATTCATATTGATATATATAGAATAGGTTTTATGACATTTGCGTACTGGACGTTTACGTCCCGGACAGTTGTGTCCCGGACAATTACGTCCCCGGACAATTGCGTCCTCGGACATATGCGTCCCGGACATTTGCGTACCTGTATGTGTGTTTTACTGATTCTATAAAGCTTTTTATCTTTACCTTTACTCTATACTTTTACACAGTAATTTTATTTATACCTTTATCCACACTGAATATGCATATGTTTTAATGGCATCAAATAATTTGGATTTTCACTTCATGCTTTGACAATAATTATACCTTTAGCCTCATTGGACACAAAAGGACATATACATATATATATATATATATATATATATATATATATATATATATATATATATATATATATATATATAGACCAATATTTCATTTGCACGTTTTATCATCTTTAAAACTTCATAAATTTGAAAATTTTTATACATATGTATACACCATGAATTTTCTATCAACCTAAAAAGATTAGGTCATATTTTTTTTTAATAATGACTTACGATGGCTACTTTTAAGCTCACACCTAAAAGGTATGCATGTTAGGAGCAACTCCTCGTAAGAAAGAAAATTTGTTTTCGGAATTATACTGATCAATGAATGACTGTAGGCGAATAGTGACCATCTTATTTCGCGTTAGAAAAAAATCTAGAAATTAATGAAATTATACAATATATTACACAAATAAAAAAAAATAGCTTAGCAACTCGCCACTATGTAACCGAAGTAAATAAAAAAGAAAACTAAGGTTGAACTTCCTTGAACTAAATGTCTCTTCTGCTTCTACAGAAATCAGGAATTGTTTTCAAAAGGTCTACGTAAACACAAAACTAAAATGATAGTTAAGTACAGTAATTTTCAGTTTGTACTTCAGTGGTTTTATGCCGTATATCTTATATACAGTAATTAGTAGTTCTGTAATTGAGCGATAACGTACATACATACATACATGCATACTTACATACATATATACATGTATACAGACATACAGATAGACAGAGAGTCACTTCCGTATCTTCTAACAAATATTACCTGGTCACTAAAAACAAGTACAGGTACGCAAATTGCCGGGACGAAAAAGTCCGGGGACGCAATTGCCCGGGACACAACTGTCCGGGACGCAAATGTCCAGTACGCAATTGTCCTACCACCATATAGAATATATATTATATTATATTATATTATATATATAATATATAATATGTATTATATAATAATATGTATCATATAATATATAATATATATATGTTATAATATATATAATTATAAAAAAATATATATATATATTAAAATATATATAATATAATATATATATATAATTATATAATATATGTATAATTACATAATATATATATATATATATATATATATATATATATATATTTATACATATATAAATATGATATATATATATATATATATATATATATATATATACTGTGTTTATATATACATATATATATATATACATATATATATATATATTTATATACTGTATATGTATATATATGTGTATATATATTTATATATAAATATATGCATATATATACATATATATATACATATATATATATATATATATATATATATATATATATATATATATATATATATACTGTATACCTGTATATTGTAATATAAGAAAGTAAATTTGAATGTTTAAACTCCGGAAATAATGAGCTCTGGATAGTTTTGGAAAATGACTGTTAGTAGAATTTCCCAAGTGTCATATAACTGCTTATAATGGCAATAACTCTCTCCCATTGCAGCGCTTTGCAGCCACACCTCTGGCAGTGTGCCCACACTAATGTACTCTGGAGAGAGCAACGAGGAACCTGGAACCTTTGAACTTCAGAATTCCTCCCATTTAACCACCAGATAAGGAAGATCACTCCATAGCCTGGTCACAGCAGGAGTAAAAACTTCTTGAATCCTGTGTAGTAATGGGGGCTTATGATGGAGAAGGCAAGTCAGTTGAAATTAACTGATATCTAGTAGCGTACTACGTACAGGATGGTACAGTCTTCTGAACTAAGAACTAACTGAACGAGAGTGTTAGAGATTAATATCCAGATTAGAAATAAGAAATTGAATAGACAGCAAGATTTTGTCCAACATATTGCAGCGATAGTTAGCAGGTGAAGACCAGACAGGTAAAGAGTACTCGAAGCAAAGCAGACTGAAATAAATTCAAACATTTCCTCAAGGTAGATTGACCATTGAAAATCACGAAAGACTTCCTCAATTAACCAATTTTTTGTGTAACTGAAGAAGAAGAAAAAACGAATGTGTTTCCCAAAAGTAAAGATGTAATCAAGAACCATACCTAGAATTTTATAAGAATGGTTTATAGTTAAAAAAAAAAAAAGACGTCAATGCAATAATATGGATGTTGAGGAACCCCTGTCCTTGACCTACATACAATCAAGAATACCATGCTCTAATTTTAGCCAGATGTGTAAACATTCAGGAGATAGAATTAATGCAAAAAGGATAGCATTGTTTGCATATGCAACATGACTGTTTTCTAGGCCAAAACACATCTTATGCGTACATAATATGAAAAGCATCACTATTCTGAAGAATATCAGATATTACATGCCTATAGCCACTTTGGTTCCCATCAACAACTACCTTTTGTAATCTATTCCTTTAAAATTCAATTGATTATCCTAAGAAAAGACCAAATTACTCTCGTCTGCTTAAGATTGAAAACAAAAGCTTCATGATTACACACGTTCAAAGGCAGCAGTAAAATCAAGGTCAATCATTCGAACTTCCTGTCCACAAACAAGGGATTTTTGTACATCATTGGAAATTGTAAGAAAGTCATCACATGCTCCAAGGCTTTGCGAAAGCCGAACTTCAAACCAGGGAACAGATGATAATTTTCAGCATACCTATTTACACAAAACTCGTTCAAAAACTTTAGATAGAACGGGAGCTATAGAATGTAGAGTATGCGGTAATCAGCAGGGCTCTCTCTCTCTCTCTCTCTCTCTCTCTCTCTCTCTCTCTCTCTCTCTCTCTCTCTCTCTCTCTCTCTCTCTCTGTATATATATATATATATATATGCATATGTATATATTATTTATATATATTTATAACAATTTCTATCTGTGTTTAGATGTGTGTATATGTAGAGTATATATATATGTGTATATATATATATATATATATATATATGTATATATTCGGTATATATATGTCTATATATGTATTTATATACATATATAACAATCTGTATATTCACACACGCGCACACACAAATAAAACATAGATATATATATATATATATATATATATATATATATATATATATATATATATATATATATATATATATATATATAATGTTTACATATCATCCAGGAGAGTTAAATTGATAAGAATTGATTGAGATATGCATAGGCCTAGTTCCACTTAAATTCTCAACTCTAGTATTCCTTTCAAAGAAAATGATATCAGTTTCGGTTGCAAAGCTTGAAAAACGTAGTTGCACAAATATTTTAGTCTCTGACCGACAGAGAACCATCGTCGACACTAGAATCCACACAAATGAAATTCATGTTGAAGCAGGCGTCCGAAAATGAATTTTCTCTCGTAGCACTAAAAAGGATATCCGAGGTATTAATGGTGGAGGTTTGTTTCAATGCCCAGTGATTTCGAAGTTTAATCTTGAATCTTGACGAGAAACGAATTAATTTGAAACATAAGAAAAAAAAATCGGCCTAAATTAAGATTATTTTTATGCTCGAGGTAAAAAATATGTTTTCAGAGCCCTATATTCAATATTGCAATTCTATTGGCTTAATTTCCGTTGCTTTCTGATTAATGACTATCTTAGAAGGAAAAGAATAATGCAGAATGAGGACGAAGAAATTCCTAGACATTTCTCTTACTACACGGTGTTAACATTCCCTGTGGCTATATTGGATAGCGTATACCTGTGAATGTGATATGGACTTGAAGTTGAACATTCATTCGGCTAAATGGAGAAATGTTAGGGCGAGAGTTCCCAACAAATGAGAGGAAATGTTGAGGGAGAGGGAATGATGAATGGGGCGTGATAGGGAAGGGGAAATGTAGCATGAGAGAGAAGGAAAAATGTGGCATGATAGGGAAGGGGAAATTTGGTATGAGAAGGAAAAGGAAATGTGGCATGAGAGGGAAGGAGAAATGGCGCATGAGAGGGATGGGGAAATGTGGCATGAGAGGGATGGGGAAATGTGGCATGAGAGGGAAGGGGAAATGTGGTATGAGAGGGAAGGGGAAATGTGGCATGAGAGGGAAGGGGAAATGTGGCATGAGAGGGAAGGGGAAATGTGGCATGAGAGGGATGGGGAAATGTGGCATGAGAGGGAAGGGGAAATGTGGCATGAGAGAGAAGGAGAAATGTGGCATGAGAGGGAAGGGGAAATTTGGTATGAGAGGGATTGAGAAATGTGGCATGAGAGGGAAGGGGAAATGTGGCATGAGAGGGATGGGGAAATGTGGCATGAGAGAGAAGGAGAAATGTGGCATGATAGGGAAGGGGAAATTTGGTATGAGAAGGAAGAGGAAATGTGGCATGAGAGGGAAGTAGAAATGGCGCATGAAAGGGATGGGGAAATGTGGCATGAGAGGGATGGGGGAATGTGGCATGAGAGGGATGGGGAAATGTGGCATGAGAGAGAAGGAGAAATGTGGCATGATAGGGAAGGGGAAATTTGGTATGAGAAGGAAGAGGAAATGTGGCATGAGAGGGAAGTAGAAATGGCGCATGAGAGGGATGGGGAAATGTGGCATGAGAGGGATGGGGAAATGTGGCATGAGAGGGAAGGGGAAATGTGCCATGAGAGAGAATGAGAAATGTGGCATGATAGGGAAGGGGAAATTTGGTATGAGAAGGAAGAGGAAATGTGGCATGAGAGGGAAGTAGAAATGGCGCATGAGAGGGATGGGGAAATGTGGCATGAGAGGGATGGGGAAATGTGGCATGAGAGGGAAGGGGAAATGTGCCATGAGAGAGAATGAGAAATGTGGCATGATAGGGAAGCGGAAATTTGGTATGAGAAGGAAGAGGAAATGTGGCATGAGAGGGAAGTAGAAATGGCGCATGAGAGGGATGGGGAAATATGGCATGAGAGGGATGGGGAAATGTGGCATGAGAGGGAAGGGGAAATGTGCCATGAGAGAGAAGGAGAAATGTGGCATGATAGGGAAGGGGAAATTTGGTATGAGAAGGAAGAGGAAATGTGGCATGAGAGGGAAGTAGAAATGGCGCATGAGAGGGATGGGGAAATGTGGCATGAGAGGGATGGGGAAATGTGGCATGAGAGGGAAGGGGAAATGTGGCATGAGAGAGAAGGAGAAATGTGGCATGATAGGGAAGGGGAAATTTGGTATGAGAAGGAAGAGGAAATGTGGCATGAGAGGGAAGTAGAAATGGCGCATGAAAGGGATGGGGGAAATGTGGCATGAGAGGGAAGGGGAAATGTGGCATGAGAGAGAAGGAGAAATGTGGCATGATAGGGAAGGGGAAGTTTGGTATGAGAAGGAAGAGGAAATGTGGCATGAGAGGGAAGTAGAAATGGCGCATGAGAGGGATGGGGAAATGTGGCATGAGAGGGATGGGGAAATGTGCCATGAGAGAGAATGAGAAATGTGGCATGATAGGGAAGGGGAAATTTGGTATGAGAAGGAAGAGGAAATGTGGCATGAGAGGGAAGTAGAAATGGCGCATGAGAGGGATGGGGAAATATGGCATGAGAGGGATGGGGAAATGTGGCATGAGAGGGAAGGGGAAATGTGCCATGAGAGAGAAGGAGAAATGTGGCATGATAGGGAAGGGGAAATTTGGTATGAGAAGGAAGAGGAAATGTGGCATGAGAGGGAAGTAGAAATGGCGCATGAGAGGGATGGGGAAATGTGGCATGAGAGGGATGGGGAAATGTGGCATGAGAGGGAAGGGGAAATGTGGCATGAGAGAGAAGGAGAAATGTGGCATGATAGGGAAGGGGAAATTTGGTATGAGAAGGAAGAGGAAATGTGGCATGAGAGGGAAGTAGAAATGGCGCATGAAAGGGATGGGGGAAATGTGGCATGAGAGGGAAGGGGAAATGTGGCATGAGAGAGAAGGAGAAATGTGGCATGATAGGGAAGGGGAAGTTTGGTATGAGAAGGAAGAGGAAATGTGGCATGAGAGGGAAGTAGAAATGGCGCATGAGAGGGATGGGGAAATGTGGCATGAGAGGGATGGGGAAATGTGCCATGAGAGAGAATGAGAAATGTGGCATGATAGGGAAGGGGAAATTTGGTATGAGAAGGAAGAGGAAATGTGGCATGAGAGGGAAGTAGAAATGGCGCATGAGAGGGATGGGGGAATGTGGCATGAGAGGGAAGGGGAAATGTGGCATCAGAGGGAAGGTGAAATGTGGCATGATAGGGAAGAGGAAATGTGGCATGAGAGGGAAGGGGAAATGGGGTATGAGAGGCATGATAGGGAAGAGGAAATGTGGCATGAGAGGGAAGTAGAAATGGCGCATGAGAGGGATGGGGAAATGTGGCATGAGAGGGATGGGGAAATGTGGCATGAGAGGGAAGGGGAAATGTGCCATGAGAGAGAATGAGAAATGTGGCATGATAGGGAAGGGGAAATTTGGTATGAGAGGGAAGAGGAAATGTGGCATGAGAGGGAAGTAGAAATGGCGCATGAGAGGGATGGGGGAATGTGGCATGAGAGGGAAGGGGAAATGTGGCATCAGAGGGAAGGTGAAATGTGGCATGAGAGGGATGGGGAAATGTGGCATGAGAGGGAAGGGGAAATGTGGTATGAGAGGGAAGGAGAAATGTGGCATGAGAGGGGGGGGGGGTAAATATGGCATGAGAAGGAAGGGATAATGTGGTATGAGAGGGAAGAGGAAATGTGGCATGAGAGGGAAGGAGAAATGTACCATGAGAGGGAAGGAGAAATGTGGCATGAGAGGGAAGGGGAAATGTGGTATGAGAGAGAAGGAGAAATTTGGCATGATAGGGAAGGAGAAATGTACCATGAGAGGGAAGGAGAAATGTGGCATGAGAGGGAAGGGGAAATGTGGTATGAGAGGGGAGAAGATATGTGGCATGATAGGGAAGAGGAAATGTGGCATGAGAGGGAAGGGGAAATGTGCCACGAGAGAGAAGGAGAAATGTGGCATGATAGGGAAGGGGAAATTTGGTATGAGAAGGAAGTGGAAATGTGGCATGAGAGGGAAGTAGAAATGGCGCATGAGAGGGATGGGGAAATGTGGCATGAGAGGGATGGGGAAATGTGGCATGAGAGGGAAGGGGAAATGTGGCATGAGAGAGAAGGAGAAATGTGGCTAGAGAGGGAGGGGGAACTATGGCATGAGAGGGAAGGGGAAATGTGGCATGAGAGGGAAGGTGAAATGTGGCATGATAGGGAAGAGGAAATGTGCCATGAGAGGGAAGGGGAAATGGGTATGAGAGGCATGATAGGGAAGAGGAAATGTGGCTTGAGAGGGAAGGAGAATTGGGGCATGAGAGGGATGGGGAAATGTGGCTTGAGAGGGATGGGGAAATGTGGCATGAGAGGGAAGGAGAAATGTGGCATGAGAGGGAGGGGTAAATATGGCATGAGAAAGAAGGGATAATGTGGTATGAGAGGGAAGGAGAAATGTGACATGATAGGGAAGAGGAAATGTGGCATGAGAGTGAAGGAGAAATGTACCATGAGAGGGAAGGAGAAATGTGGCATGAGAGGGAAGGGGAAATGTAGCATGTGAGGGAAGGGGAAATATGGTATGAGAGGGAAAGAGAAATGTAGCATGAGAGGGAGGGGAAAATATGGCATGAGAGGGAAGGGGAAATGTGGCATGATAATGCAGGGAAATTTGGCATGAGATTGAAGGAAGAATTTGGCATGAGAGGGAAGAGAAAATGTAGCATGAGAGGGAAGGAGAAATGTGGTATAAGAGGGGAGAAGATATGTGGCATGATAGGGAAGAGGAAATGTGGCATGAAAGGGAAGAAAAGATGTGACATGAGAGGGAAGGAGAAATGTGTCATAAGAGAGAGGGGTAAATATGGCATGAACGGGAAGGGGAAATGTGGTAAGAGAGAGGGGAAATGTGGCATGATAGGAAAGGGGAAATGTGGTATAAGAGGGAAGATGAAATGTGGCATGATAAGGAAAGGGAAGGTTGGTATGATAGGGAAGAAGAAATGTGGTATGAGAGGGAAGGAGAAAGAAGGCATGATAGGGAAAGAGAAATAGGGCATGAGAGGGAAGGAGAAATGTGGCATGATAGGGAAGGGGAAATAAGGCATGAGAGGGAAGAGGAAATGTGGCATGATAGGGAAGGGGAAATATGGCAGGAGAGGGAAGGAGGAATGTGGCATGAGAGGGAAGGGGAAATATGGCATGATAAGGAAAGAGAAATCAGGCATGAGAGGGAAGGACAAATGTTTCATGGGAGGGAAAGGGAAATGTGGCATGAGAGGGAAGAGGAACTGTGGCATGATAGGGAAAGGGATATGTGGCATCAGAGGGAAGGAGAAATGTGGCATTAGAGGGAAGGAGAAATGTGGCACGAGAGGGAAGAGGAAATGTGACATGATAGGGAAGGGGAAATTTGGCATGAGAGGGAATAGGAAATGTGGCATGGGAGGGAAGGGGAACTTTGTCATGAGAGGGAAGGAGGAATATGGCATGAGAAGGAAGGGGAAATGTGACATGAGAATGAAAGAGAAATGTGGCATGAGAGGGAAGGCGAATAATGGCATGAGAGGGAAGAGGAAATATGGCATGAGAATGAAGGAGAAATGTGGCATTATAGGGAAGGAGAAATGTGGCATGAGAGGGAAGGCGAATAATGGCATGAGAGGGAAGAGGAAATGTGGCATGATAATGCAGGGAAATTTGGCATGAGATTGAAGGAAGAATTTGGCATGAGAGGGAAGAGAAAATGTAGCATGAGAGGGAAGGAGAAATGTGGCATGATAGCGAAGGGGAAATAAGACATGAGAGGGAAGAGGAAATGTGGCATGCTAGGGAAGGGGAGATATGGCATGAGAGGGTATAGGAAATGTGGGATGATATGGAAGGGGAAATGCAGCATGATAGGGAATGAGAAATTTGGCATGAGAGGGAAGGAGGATGTGGCATGAGAGGGAAGAGGAAATAGGGAATGAGAGGGAAGGGGAAATTTTGTTAAAGCATATAATCTAACAAGGAATATTGAGCAGTGGAAAGATTCTAGACAACCCTAAAATATCTGTTAGGAACAAACTAGAAGTTTAAAGAATAATTTGTAGTTTTCCTAGTTGTACAAATCCGAGTCATTTAAGTCATAATATTGCACCATTTATTAGATATAGAAGGGCTACCACATTTCAGTTGTAGGTAATAAGTTTATAATGAATGTAGGGGGTACCTTAACGTGGCGAAAGGATTTGTGTATCCCCATAACTAGCAAAGCTGTATTAATCAGGGCCACCCATAATAGGTTGGTTTGCTGAGCTATTAGACTAAAGTCTCCTCCTACCATCACCAATCCGCAATGGCCAGCGTGGTGATGAAATGGCCAAACTCCAGGCGTATTAAGTACATATCTGAGGCCTTTGTCTTGCAGTGAATTAGAAACTGCTTCATTTGTTGTAGTTGAATGTAGGATTTGATAAAGTTTATACGAGAGACTTTTATACGTACCATGCATTTACATACAGGGATAATTATACTCCAAGAGAATATGTGGTATGATACAGTGACTAATGAATGCATATATATAAATAGCAATTCATATGAGTATCTTTCTTTCCCTGTCTCTGATTAACAGGCAAATGATTGCAATATTAACATTATTGGAAAGTTGAATTCATCGCTTTTCACATCAGCGCAACCTTCGTAATAGCACTAGGTCCCAAAGCTTAACAAACTGTTTTGCTTATTAAAGAGAACAAAATATGAAACATCCCCCCCCCCCCCGATAAGGTTTGTTTGCTTTCAAAATAAAACTGGTTTCAACAGTCGAACGGCTGAAATCCGAAAAGTCGGTGGACAATTCGGCTCTCCAATATCATACGGTGGAAACTTTGCTTTGAATTCGCAATTATTTGTGGCATTATAATTTTGATTTATTTCTTTAAACAGTTTATTTGAAACTTGATTTGATATCGTCTAAAAGAATACAAATAGTTTAGCTCCATTCAGAAGCGGTTTCCCTACTTCCTCAGATGTTAGACAATGCAAGTCGGTGGTTTCCTGTCATTTCGATTCCAGGGTAATAATATTTGGTTATTTACCTTTGGTTGTGTAGGTTTGGGCTTAGTTATTGAGTTTTATTACAAAATATTGAACGGTGGAATTTTATTTTTGAAATCGAACATATATTTATTTCAGAGAGCAATTATTGTGTTTAAAATTAAGCTTTAACTAGCCAATTTTGTTAAAATAGATACAATTTATATATACATATATATATATATATATATATATATATATATATATATATATATATATATATATATATATATCCCTTTCTAATGGGAACATCTTAACCTGGTGGAAAGGTTAGTATATGGCCATGATTTGCAATTCTTCACTGGTTAGGACAACCCTTACTAGGTTGATTTGCTGTGAGTGATCAGCCTAAAATCTTCCACCACGAAACCGCAGTGACCAGCGTGGTGATGAAAATGGAGAAACCTCAGACATGAATAAGGATACTACCGCTAGAGAGTTATGGGATCCTTTGACTGGCCAGACAGCACTATATTAGATCCTTCACTCTGGTTAAGATTCATTTTCCTTTTGCGTACACATACACTGAATAGTCTGGCCTATTCTTTACATATTCGCCTCTGTCTTCATACACCTGACAACACTGAGATTACCAAACAATTCTTTTTCACCCAAGGGGTTAACTTCTGCACTGTAATTGTTATGTAGCTATTTTCCACTTTGTAAGGGTAGAACAGACTTCAGGTATGGTAAGCAGTTCCTTTAGGAGAAGGACACTCCAAAATCATACCATTCTTCTCTAGTCTTGGATAGTTCCATAGCCTATAGTATTACAGGTGGTTTGGCTCTATTTACTGGTGTCTTACCTCTAGCATTACAGGGTCTTTGGCTTTTATTTTGGGGCACCTTACCTCTAGCAGTAGAGTATTTTTAGCCTCTATTGTGAAGTGCATAACCTCTAGCATAAAAACTCTTCAACCTCTATTTTGAGGCGCCCTTACTCGGGCTTTAGAGGCTCTTCGACCTCTATTTTGAGGTGTCATACTTCTAGCATTAGAGGTTCATTAACCTCTATTTGAGAAGACTTACCTGCAGCATTAGAGGCCCGTAGACCCTTATTTTGAGTTGCCTTACATCTAGCATTAGAAGCTCTTTGACCTCTATTAGGTGTCATACGTCTAGCATTAGACATTCTTTGACCTCTATTTTGAGGGGCCTTACATATGACAGTTGAGGCTCTTTGAGCACTTTTTTAAGGGGCCATACTCTAGCCTTAGAGGCTCTTCAACCCTTTTTTGGAGGTGCCATACTTTAGCATTAGAGTTTTTTTTTACCGCTATTTTGAGTTGCGATACTTCTAGCATTAGAGGTTCTTTGGCCTCTATTTTAGGTTGCGATACTTCTAGCATTTTAGGTTATTTGACCTCTTTTTATTTGAGTTGCCATACTTTTACCATTAGAGATTCCTTGACCTCTATTTTGAGGTGCCTTACCTATGGCATTTGAGGCTCTTTAACCTCTATTTTGAGGTGCCATACTTCTTGCATCAGAGGTTCTTTGACTTCTATTTTGAGGCGCCTTACCTATAGCATTTGATGCTCATTGACCTCTATTATGAGGTGCTATACTTCTACCATTAGAGGTTCTTTGACCTCTATTTTGAGACGCCTTATCGCTAGCATTTGAGGCTCTTTGAATTCTATTATAAGTTGCCATACATCTACCATTAGAGGTTCTTTGACCTCTATTTCGAGGCGTCTAACCTATAGCATTTAGGGCTCTTTGACCTCTATTTTCAAGTGCCATACCTTTAGCATTAGAGAATCTTTTGCCTCTATTTTGAGGCACCTTTCTATAGCATTTGAGGCTCTTTGACCTCTATTTTGAGGTGCCTTAATTCCAGCATTAGAGGCTCTTTCACCTATATTTTCAAGTGCCATACATATAGCACTAGAAGTTCTTTGACGTATCTTTGGAGTGCCTCACCTTTAGAATTAGAGGCTCTTTGACCTCTATTTTGAGTAGCCTTACCTATAGCATTTGAGGCTCTTTGACCTCTATTATGAGGTGCCATATTTCTACCATTAGAGGTTCTTTGACCTTTATTTTGAGGTGCCTAACCTATAGCATTTAGGGCTCTGACCTCTATTTTGAAGTGCCATACTTCTAGCATTAGAGGATCTATAGCCTCTATTTTGAGGCGCCTTACCTATAACATTTGAGGCTCTTTGACCTCTATTTTGAGGTTCCTTACTCCCAACACTAGAGGCTCTTGGAACTATATTTTCAAGTGTAAGCATTAGAAGTTCTTTGATATCTTTTTGGAGTGCCTCACCTTTACAATTAGAGGCTCTTTGACCTCTATTTTGATTTTGCCCTACATATAGCATTAGAGGCTCTTTAACCTCTATTTGAGTTGCTTTACTTATAGCATTAGACGCTCTTTAACCTCTATTCTGAGTTACTTTACACATAGCATTAGAGGTTCTTGTACCTCTTTTGGGTTTCCTTACCTCTATCAATAGAGGCTCTTTGACCTCCATTTCGAGGTGATTTTCTTCTGTAAGTAGAGGTTATTTGACCCATATTTTGATGCGCCGTATGTTTAGCAATAGAGTATCTTTAACCTATATTTTGAGATTGCATACTTTTACATTAGAGGCTCTTTGACATTTACTTTGAGGAGCCATAATTCTAGCATTAGAGTCTCCTTGTCGTCTATTTTGATGAGCCATACTTCTAGCATTAGAAGCTCTTTTACCTCTTATTCCAAGGGGCCTAACCCCTAGCATTAGAGGCTTTTATACCTCTATTTTGAGGTGCCATGCATCCAACATTAGAGTCTCTTTGACCCCTATTTAGTGGTGCCTTATATCTAGCATTTGAACCTTGTTGACCTCTAATCTTGTCCTGCCATTTAACTTTTTTTTGTATGTAATTTCAGGCGATTTGATTTCCAAATTTTACTTAACCCAGCCATTATCTGATTTGCTTTTTTTCAATCTTTAACTAAACTCTAATTATGAAAACCCTGTACTCGAGATCATAGTTCCTAAATACTTAAATGATTCTAGGTCATTAATCTTCACTCCTTCCAATGATATTTCATCTTCCATTGCATACTCCGTTCTCATCATTTCTGTCTTTCCTCTATTCATGCATTTTGTAAACAAGAATCGCAAATCCTGTGGTGTTCTGCTATCAAAGACAGCATCATCAGCATATTATGGGTCCACTAAATTCCTATAGCCAATCCAGTATAATTCTTCCCCACCATCTCCTACTGTTCTGAGTATTTTTTTCAACTAAACGTTTCTGATATTATTATGTAAATTTATAAGAAATTAGACATCATTGAATTTTCAAACACTTATTTTAGGAATTTCAATTACTTTTACAATAAAAGACTAAAATATTTTTCTAAATGATTCCCAATTGGTATTTTAATGAATATTTAATTGAATCAATTTGAAAACCTTATTTTCCATATTTCTATAATTCCTCTTTGTCTCCAGACGATTTCTTCCAAATTTCCTTTGGAACTCCGGGAGAAATTC
>NW_027168481.1:1740000-1760000 GCF_036898095.1 Palaemon carinicauda | reverse complement strand
CGCTTCTCTCACTCCGAGCAACTTGCACACAAGCAAATTATCTCCTTGATTTCAAGGACAAAAAAGCTCATACAATTGGTTATCCCATATAGAAATTATTAAATCCCTTAGTAAATATATATTATTTTGATAAATTTATAATTCATATTAGTTTTAGAATGAAATTTATTTTTTGAGGCTTTCAAAATTAAAGAGTCACATAGAAATTTAAAATATCGATATATCATGAAATTATTTTGTTGGTTTCTGCGCGTGGAAGTCGTTTGTCGTTCGTCGATCCATCTCTTGTGTTAATTAATATTAATATTTATATCAACCATTATCATTATTAATAAATGCTGAGTATTATTCATAGTATAAAATTGTTATAGTGATCTTAGGACTTCTTCTTCTTCTTTTATTATTATTATTATTATTATTATTATTATTATTATTATTACTATTATTATCGGACGTGATCCGTCAAAAAAACGAGGGCTGAATTTTTAGATAGATATGCACACACATGCACTTCCTTCTCCCCAGGGCATGAGTACTCCCACTCTCCCCAACCAGTGAGACAGGGAGAGCTCAGTATAACCATAAAGAAATATATATATATATATATATATATATATATATATATATATATATATATATATGTATATATATACAGTATATATATATATATATATATATATATATATATACATATATATGTATATATATACATATATATATATATATATATATATATATATATATATATATGTATATATATATGTACAGTTTATGTATATATATATATATATATATATATATATATATATATATATGTACAGTATATATATATATATATATATATATATATATATATATATATATATATATATTTATATATATATATATATATACATATATATACATATATATATATATATATATATATATATATATATATACTGTATATATATATATATATATACAGTATATATATATGTATATATATATATATATATATATATATATATATATATATATATATACATACTGTATATATAGCCATATGCTTGCTCATTATTATGTAAGGGAGATTTTTATCAATATCATTATTATTATTATTATTATCATTATTATTATTATTATTATTATTATTATTATTATTATTATTATTACAATCCAAAGACTCCGAGAAGGGTAGCAAACAAGCACGGAAACGAAAAGACGTAAATAATCAACTAAAAAATATGTAATCATGATACCAAATTTCCCATCAATGTGTGAGGCTGACTGTCATGACATCTTGTACTTTCCCTCAATGTTTTTGTCCTTTCGATGTTACCTGGGAAGCAATAGAAGATTAAATCAGAAGTTATAATATTTTAGTCAAGTTTCTATAAAGTCGTAATCGGATGTAAGTTAGAAAGAAGAATTACTGTATCTTTAAGTTGGTTAAACACATCTAACGCAGAGAGAGAGAGAGAGAGAGAGAGAGAGAGAGAGAGAGAGAGAGAGAGAGAGAGAGAGAGAGAGAGAGATCCTTGATCAATCAATATAACTATTTTAGTGAACTTTATGATGTAAAACCTTCAGCGATATCATCTAACTGAATCCTTCTTGTGTTTTCTATCATAAACCTTTAATATTATCATAAAATATTTATCATAAAAAAATTGTTTTCGTAAAACCACTAATTATATAATTACCAGGTTATCTAATTTTAGAAAATCTTAGAACCACCAAAATATAGTTTTATTAATACTCAATGACTTGAATTTTTTTTTTTTTTTTATCAAAATGGTTTGGAAATAACAAAATGAGACAAAGGATTTGATTCCGCCAATGTTGACCAAATCAGATCATCCTGGACTTAGTAACTAGTAAACTATGCTGGGTCGGAGCCAATGAGCAGGTTATCGAGTAAGCAGATTGCTCCTAAATGAATCCCAGAAGACGGAAAATTTAGTCCCTAAGAAGAAAATGAATTTGCTTTACGGTGTCCATGTATGGCTCGTAGCCTGATGCTGTCCACTAGTTCACCCAGTTGAAAATGAGTGTCCTTATTTACAGCTGTCATAGCAATCGGCGTTAGCTTTAAAACCTCACTCTACAGACATTATATATAATTGATAGCACCTCGCCTTCCAGAGGGACAACAGGCCTATGGTATATGACACACACACGCCTACACGTACATATACACACCCATGCTTCGGCATCTAAGGACATTTATATAAGAAAAGAAATATGTCCAAAAGCTTATATATATATATATATATATATATATATATATATATATATATATATATATAGTGTGTGTTTGTGTGTGTGTGTGTGTGTATGTGTGTGTGAAGGTATAGGAGAATTTATATATATACCATTAAGTTAACTTCAAAGAAAAAGTATGAATTATGTTGAACATTCATACTTTTTAAATTTTAAAATCAGCTTTAGCTAACTAAGAGACGTAACGAATAGAAAATTCACAATAACTAAAAACTCGTCTAAAACAGCAGAGAAACCAGTTTTTAATATTCGGGAGACAAACATTACAAAAATCCTCTCATCTTCCTTTCCTAGAAAAAGTCTGAATCCTTTGCGAACAAAGTTAATCTAAATGCTCCAGTTTTATTTGAAAAGGATTGTTTTATTACAGAGGTTCATCAATATTAATTTTCTTTGGCCTAACTGTTCCGGAAACGATTCCTGGGAAGATGATTTAATCAACCTTTTTTTTCACCAAGGTCTCGAGAAAGTTTGGTGTTGCAGGAAATTAGCAGAGCGAGGAAAAATCCGGATGGAAACCTCAGGAGAATATCACTCACGTATATTTTTGTTTACGTAATGATGAAACGATGGAGTGATGGGAAAACAAGTAAGATTTTATTGCTTGAAATGATACTAGCTGTATATGAAGATTACTTGAAATGTAAATGACTATGTGGTGGAAATATATTTGGATATTGAAACAAGTATAATGTTGTTTAGCTAAATATGGAAAGAAAATGTGATTTATTGACCACGATGGATGTAACACTCAAACGAAGAACCAGGAAAAGGCAATTCATTGAATGAAATAGAACATTTAAGTGATTAAATACTCGATACTAAAACAAAAATTCAAGCAGGAATGAAGGAAAAATACGAGAGTAACCAACAATATATTTTGCTCTTGCATTTTTTACTAGAATTATCCAGCCTATTACAGATCTTCCTCTTTCCATTTGTCATATCACCTACGATTTTTTCCACCTCTCATCGAATTATTGTCCTCCACGTTAAAGGTCACTCATGAATGGCAGAGGAAAGGGACAAGGATATTGCCCTTGCAGGACAATGACCTAGAGACTGACCATATATACATATGATCAGTGTCCAAGCCCCGTCTCCTAAGCTGGGGCCAGGAAGGGTCAGCTAATGGCTGGTGAACACCCAACCTTAGCTCAGAAGGACGGCGAGGTTTCAAACATGACGAGAAAATATTGAGCTTGATCAGGACTCGAACCCCAGTCCTGCAGATCACCAGGCAGGGACGTTTCCAATAGGCCAGCAAAACGACAATCGATCCTTCACTTATTGAATTCACCAACATCTTCAAAAGAACCTCCAACTTTTCAGTTACTTTTAGCATTCATCTTCTCCACTTCACTTCCATTGACTTCTGTGAAAACCAAAGGATTTCCTCTCAGGATTTGAATACCTCAGTCAATTCACTTATTAAGTTAATCCCTTCCTCTTATATCTTATCAATATTCCAAATATTTGAACATGAATTCATATACGGTTCAGTTGATTGCATGCTTGTATCAATACCAACATTCAATGCTTTTCTTCCAGACAGACATACATTGATAATAAAATTATGATTCTTCGTCAAATTTGCTCTTAACTTTAACCTTTTAAACGATTATAAACTCTTGCTATATGATTCGAGGTCTCTCTTCACTTTTCTAATCAACGCTGTATTATCTGAAAATACAAACCATCCCACAATAAGCAATTCACGACCCATTTTTTATCGCACTGTTTTTCATCAAACAAAAAATCCTTTTTCTTTCTGAATATTTGTATCACTCCAGTAATAAAGATATCGAGCCATAACAGAGAACTAACGCAATTTTGTCGAAACCTTAATTTAAAAGATAAAAGTCAATCTCATACCTAACGATAATACAACATTCTTTACTTCCATTAAAAAAGCCTTTTATCGCTCTGCGTAACGTATCACCCTTACCTTATATCATCATTACATTCCTTCTATTAAAGGCTTTATATAATGCCTGATCACATAACTATTTCACAAGTACCAGACAAACACACACACACACACACACACACATATATATATATATATATATATATATATATATATATTCAAATAAGCCATATATATTTTTGATACATTAATGTCTGGATTCTCTTAACGACCTCGGGATCAGAGCCCCAGGCGAAATCACACAAAGACAAGAGCTTGTGTCCGGCCGGGAATTGAACCCTGGTCGGCAAGCTTGTACAGACAGTGACTAAACCACTTGGCCACGAAGAAAGATAAAAAGTCAATGACAATTCTACTGTACTTATACCTGTCGAATTCAGGTGTTTTGTACTTAGAATTGAAATCAACCCATCTTCACCATCGTAGCTAATTGGTAGTTTGTTACTTGGCATTCAATTAATGATAAATTTTGCACATTTAGACGTGTTTTTCATATTCAAATAAGCCATATATATTTTTGATACATTAATGTCTGGATTCTCTTAACGACCTCGGGATCAGAGCCCCAGGCGAAATCACACAAAGACAAGAGCTTGTGTCCGGCCGGGAATCGAACCCTGGTCGGCAAGCTTGTACAGACAGTGACTAAACCACTTGGCCACGAAGAAAGATAAAAAGTCAATGACAATTCTACTGTACTTATACCTGTCGAATTCAGGTATTTTGTACTTAGAATTGAAATCAACCCATCTTCACCATCGTAGCTAATTGGCAGTTTGTTACTTGGCATTCAATTAATGATAAATTTTGCACATTTAGACGTGTTTTTCATATTCAAATAAGCCATAGATATTTTTGATACATTAATGTCTGGATTCTCTTAACGACCTCGGGATCAGAGCCCCAGGCGAAATCACACAAAGACAAGAGCTTGTGTCCGGCCGGGAATCGAACCCTGGTCGGCAAGCTTGTACAGACAGTGACTAAACCACTTGGCCACGAAGAAAGATAAAAAGTCAATGACAATTTTTGCATCTAAAGAACCTTCTGATTACTGTACAAAAAGAGGAGAGCTGCATGAATGCATAATTTTGGAGTAAATGGAGAGGTGCTCTTGTAAACAAATAACTATTTAAATCTAGAAATTAGACGAAATTAAAAACCTAAAACCTTTAAAAATACAAAGATAAAATTGTAACTGAAGAACAAATGATAGATATAATAAATCGTAAGTAGAAACATATTAGGCTTACAAAACCAATAGATTTTACTTGATCGATATTGCGAATGATTTTGTAGCAATGAATCATTGTAGTCAGTATGCTTTGGTAAATTCACTATATAAGCCTACCAGTATTTTATGATAGCTATTATGTACATTTTGTTATTGGTCGCATAAAATTCGTCCAAAAATATGAATTTGTCGTTGCCAGAATCCGTTTTCCGAGGTCAGGAAACCGTTCTTCTTTATTGACCAATCTCGCTTTCTAAGCCATTTTCTAATCCTTCTTTCTAGTTGTGCCACTCTTCTTTGGGCCTCTTTATATCCTCATCCTTTCTTCTTATCTAACTGATTTCATTATTTCATAAGCACATTTAAAGTGTCTAACTGTCTATACATGTGTGTAACACTTGGGATTTCCTCTGCTCCTTTCTTGTTGCTCCTCACTTTATTCAGAGGAACTTTTGCACACAACAAAATATCCCATCGATATCTTCCGTTTTCTTTATCGTCCTCAATAGGGATTTTAGGACGAGAGATTTTTATATAATCAATTATCTATAATTATAGAAATGATTGAATCTCCGAAAAAATATGAATTAATTTGTTAAATATATCATTTAATCCAATGAAAACAGTGATTCTTAAATTTGGGAGTTAAATGATAAAAATTTCACATGATAATTTTTAATGTTGAGATATTGCAAACTTATTTTGATCTGTAGTGAGCAGGAAACAAGCGTTATATTTATTTCTTTCATTGCATCATCTTAATTTTGGTGTAAACCAACATTCATACTATCATTGTTGTTAGAGATATTGTGCAACAGTTGTCTATGGGACTTTTAAGTTCTTACTATCAGGAATTCAAAGATTTTGAAGGTTTATTCCTTTGAGCATGACAAAAATCTTTATTGTCTTAAAGAAAATTTAATATAGATTTTTCCCGTTCTACCTTGAACTCATTTGGGATAAACATAGTTACATCAACCAGTTGTGTTATTTACCCTTTTTTATGTTCCGGTTATTCATGGCCGTCTTCTGTATTATTCATTGCAACAGCCCTATGCAAGGAAGGATTTTGCAACATATCCACTCAGTCTTGTATTCGTTCTCTTCACTTTCCAAAATGTTCTCTTGTAACTTGCTTTTATTTTGATTATGTTTAACCTTGCTTTCATTATTAAAGAAAAACTTGAAAGTGTATTGTATGTTGCAAAGAAACTTTTTTTATTTGTTAGACTACTGTGAGCATGAGGATGGAATTAGCCTCAAGAAAATAGGAGCACATCATAATCACTTGTGTAAATGGTGAAAACCGCCACAGTATTTAATCCTATCAGCAAATCTTTTCTTAACCTATTCATATTTTCAAGTTCATCCTCTTTTTAATTTTTTTTTATGATTCATATATTATTAATACTTTAGTTTTTCTATTTCTATTTCAATGCAATGAACCTCAAACAACAATATATATATATATATATATATATATATATATATATATATATATATATATATATATATATATATATATGTGTGTGTGTGTGTGTGTGTGTGTGTGTGTGTTTGTGTTTTTATTATTATTATTATTATTATTATTATAAATAATTGCTAAGCTACAACCCTAGTTGAAAAAGCACAATTCTATAAGCCCAAGGACTCCAGCAGGGAAAACAGCCCAGTGAGGAAAGGATACAATGAAAATTAAAATGTAACAAGATTGAAATAAATATCTCCTTTATGAACTATAAACACCAACAAAACAAGAGGAAGAAAAATAAGATAGAATAGAGTGCTCCAGTGTACCCTCAAGCAAGAGAATATGTAAATAATATGCTAGACTATTCGGAGTGTGTGTGTGTAGTCAAAAGGAAAAATGAACCGTAACCAGAAAGGATGATCCTATATAAAGATAAAATTGTAACTGAAGAACAAATGATGTATATGATAAATCGTAAGTAAAAACATAATAGGGTTGAAAAACCGAAAGCTTTTACTTGATCGATATTGCGAATGAGTTTGTAGCAAAGAATCATCATCGTCAGTGTGCTTTGGTAAATTCACCCCATAGGCCTACTGGTATTTCATGATAGCTATTGTGTACATTTTGTTATTGGTCACATAAAATTCGTCATGAAATATGAATTTATCGTTACTAGAATCCGTTTTCAGAGATCAGGAAACTGTTCTTCTTTGATGTGCAAACTGGTTTCCTAAGCCCTTTTCTAATTTCTTTCTTTCTAGTTGTGCTCTTTTCCTTGGCCCTCTTTATTTCCTTATCTTTTTTCTTATCTAACTGATTTTATTCTTTCATTAGCGTATTCAAAGTGTCTAACTGTCTATACATGTCTGAAACAACACTTGGGATTTCCTCTGCTCCTTTCTTGTTGCTCCTCACTTTATTCTACTTTTACTTACTTTTACTCTTAAGAGGTTTATTTCTCGCCCTCCATCAAACACTAAAGGTCTGTTCAGGCGGGCCTTGGTGTATGAAAAAATAATTCCTTTCCAGTTAATATTTTGCTCTGTATCGTTATCAGTTATTTCGCTAGCATTTGTATTCAGGCTTAATAGTTTTCAGGTCACTATTATAACACTTTCTAAAAAGATAAGTCTTCAGGTTTTTCTTGAAGGCTGCCACATTTGTGCTATTCTTGACATCGAGAGGAACTTTTGCACACAACAAAATAACCCATCGATATCTTCCGTTTTTTTTATCGTCCTCAATAGTGATTTCAGGACGAAAGATTCTTGTATAATTAGTTATGTATAATTATAGAAATGATTGAATCTTCGGAAAAATATGAATTAGTATGTTAAATATATCATTTAATCCAATGAAAAAGGGAATTTCAAATTTGGGAGTTAAATCATAAAAAATTCACATAATAATTTTCAAAGTTAAGATATTGTAAACTTATTTTGAACTGTAGTGAACGTGAAACACGATAGCTACACCTGGGCTGTGATTTGTGTATTGATTTTATTTTTGGTGTAAACCAACATTTTCTCGATCATTGCATTTAGAGTTATTTTGCAACAGGTGTCCATAGGACCTTTAAGTTCTATCTATTAAAGATTCACACTGTATAGGTTGTATTTCCTTGAGCACAACAAAAATCTTTAGTATCTTAAAGAAAGTTTGATATTAATGTTATCTCGGTCTACGTGGAACTCAGTTGAGATAAACTTAGCTACCTATAGTTTTTTTTTTTTATCTTTTATTATGAAAATACAATTAAATTTTCTTAACATACATTTTTTCCTTTTATAAAGAAATATTCCTTAACAAATTATATTTTACATTTTTGTATATACATTATATAACATTAATATATGATAAATTAAATTTTTATTTTATTATTTTTCTAAATATGTTTTCAAGTTAGAAACATACTGATTTGTGAAAATATTTTTAACACGATTCTTATATCCAATAATATTTACATTAAATGTAATTAACAGTCTATTCTTTATACACTTAATAATTTGCTGTTCAGGACTTATTCCCAATTGTCTTGCCATCCAGATACTTGAAATAAAATCTGCTATTAATCTGCTACCTATAGTTAACCTCTTGAGAGAAGAAGAATTGACTGGTAATATCAGTGTTGTCAAGTGTACGAGGAAGGAGCAGAATGTGTAAAGAATATGCCAGACTATTCTGTGTATGTGTCGAGAAAGAGGTAATAAGCCGTAACCAGAGAGATGGATCAAATATAGCACTGTCCGGCTAGATTATAGGTGGTAACATGAACGTTTAACAGATTTTTAAGTTGGTAACGATACACCCTTGTTTAGTCTCCTTTTCGTAAAAAGATTCAATTATGACATCACTTACTTCCTGGTACTCTCGACGATGCATCATGCGTAAGACCTCGTGCGGAGGCTCCTTCAAGTAACCCCCTCTAGATCTACTTCTCCCCCCTTGGTCTACCCCTTTCCCCAGATCTACACCTTCCCCTAGATCTACCCCGTATTCTAGGTCTACCCCTTCGCCTAGGTCTACTTCCTCCTACGTCCACCCCTTCCTTTACGTCTACCCCTCCCCCTCGGTCTATCCCTTCCCCTAAATCTACCCCTTCCCATAAGTCTATCCCTTCCTCTAGGTCTACCCTTCCCCCTTGGTATACCTCTTACCCTAGGTCTACCCTTCCCCCTTGGTATACCTCTTACCCTAGGTCTACCCTTCCCCCTTGGTATACCTCTTACCCTAGGTCTACCCTTTTCTATAGATCTACCCCTTCATCTAAGTCTACCCCTTCCTCCAGGTCTCCTCCTTCCTTTAGTTCTACCCCACACCCTTTTGTCTACACTTTCCCCTTGGTCTACCCTTTTAACTATGTTTTCCACTTCCTCTAGGTCTACTCTTTCCTTAAGGTCCACCCTTCCCCTAGGTCTACCACTTTCCTAAGTTTACCCCTTATTCTAGTACTACCCCTTCCTGTAGGTCTACAGCTTCCCCTAAGTTTACCCCTTCCTCTAAGTTTAAAACCCCATTTGGTCTACTCCTTCTGCCTAGATCAACCCCTCCCCTAGGTTTCCCACTTCCATTAGGTCTACCCCTTTCCATAGGCTTTTGCCTCCCTTAGGTCTACTCCTTCCTCTATGTTTACCCCTCACCTAGATGTACCCTTTCCTTTAGATGCATCCCTCCTACCTTGGTCTACCCCTTCCCTAAGGTCTACCCATTTTTCTAGATCTACACCTTCCCTTAGGTCTAGGTCTACCTCCCCTTGGTCTAGTCCACCCCCTAGGTCTACCCCTCCCCTAGGTGTACCCCTTCACCCAAGTGTACCCCTTCCCCTAGCTCTACCCCTTCCCCTAGGTCTACCCATCCCCTAGGTCTACCACTCCTCTAGGTCTACCCCTCCCTTAGATCTACCCCCACTAGGTGTACTCCTTCCTCTAGGTCTACACCTTCTTCTATGTCTACCCCTCCCTCCTTGGTCTACCCCTTTTGGTCTACCCATAACCCCCAGGTCGTCACCTCACCTATTCGTACCCCTTCCTCTATGTCTACCCCTTTTTCTAGGTGTACCCCTAACTTAGGTCTACGTGTTCCTCTAGGTCTACCCCTTCCTCTAGGTTTACCTGTTGCAACTTGGTCTATCTCTCCCATAGGTCTACCCCATCCTTTAGGTCTACCTTTGCCTGAGGTCTACCCCTTCTTCTAGGTCTACCCCATCCTCTAGATCTACCCCCTCCCTTTTGTTTATCCCATCCTTTATATCATGTCTCCTTCCTTGGACTACTCCTTCCTCATGTGTACCCCTCCCTAGGTATACCCCTTCTTCTAGCTCTACACATTCCCCTAGGTATACTCCTCTCCTAGGTCTACCCTTCCCTCTAGGTCTACCCCTTCCTCTTGGCTATCCCTTCCTCTAAGTCTGCCCCATCCCAAATGACTACCCCTCCCCTAGGCCTACCTCGTTGTTTATCTCACCCCTCCTCCCTTTGTCTACTCTTTCCCCTAAGTCTATCCCTTCCTCTAATTGTACCCCTTCCTAGAGTCTACCTTCCCCTGGGTCTACCCCTTCCTCTAGGTATACCCGTCCTAAATTGGTCTACCTCTCCCCTAGGTCTACATCTCCCCTAGGTCTACCCCATCCTTTAGGTCTACCTCTTTCCCAAGGTCTACCATTTCCCTAAGTTTACCCCTTATTCTAGTACTACCCCTTCTTGTAGGTCTACAGCTTCCCCTAAGTTTACCCCTTCCTCTAAGTTTAAAGCCCAATTTGGTCTACTCCTTCTGCCTAGATCAACCCCTCCCCTAGGTTTCCCACTTCCATTAGGTCTACCCCTTCCTCTAGGTCTACCCCTTCCTCTAGGTCTACCCCTTCCTGTAAGTCTATCCCTTCCTCTAGGTCTACCCTTCTCCCTTGGTATACCTCTTACCTTAGGTCTACCCTTTTCTATAAATCTACCCCTTCCTTCAAGTCTACCCCTTCCTCTAGGTCGTTGTTGTTGTTGGAGTGTTATAGTCAACTCATCCTTCATGTCACCCCTCCTTCCTTCGTCTACTCCTTCCCCAAGGTCTAACCCTCCCCTAGGTCTACCCCTTCCTCTAGTTCTATCCCTTCTATTAGTTCTACCCCTCCCCTAGGTTTCCCACTTCCATTAGGTCTACCCCTTCCTCTAGGTCTACCCCTTCCTCTAGGTCTACCCCTTCCTGTAAGTCTATCCCTTCCTCTAAGTCTACCCTTCCACCTTGGTATACCTCTCACCCTATGTCTACCCTTTTCTATAGATTTACCCCTTCCTTCAAGTCTACCCCTTCCTCTAGGTTGTTGTTGTTGTTGGAGTATTATAGTCAACTCATCCTTTATGTCACCCCTCCTTCCTTGGTCTACTCCTTCCTCTAGGTCTACCCCTTACTCTATGTCTACCCCTTTCCCAATGTTTACCCATTCCCCTTTGGTATCCTATCCTTTATGTCACCTTCTTTGGTGTACTCTTTTCCAAGGTCTACCCCTCCCCTAGGTGTACCCCTTACTCTAGCTCCCCCCTTTCCACTAGTTCTCCCCTTTCCAAAAGTTCTACCCCTCCCCTAGGTCTACCCCTTTCACTAGGTCGACCCCTTCCCCAAGGACTAACCCTTCCCTATGGGTATCCTAATACTTTTTATCATACCTCCTCTTTGGTCTACCCCTTACCCTCTGTCTATCCCTTCCCCTAGGTCTACCCCTCGCTCCTTGGTCTACCCATTCCCCCAAGTCTACTCCTCCTTTTGGTCTACCCATTGCCCCAAGTCTACTCCTCCCTTTGGTTTACCCCTTCCCCTATGTCTACCCCTTCTTCTAGGTCTACCCCTTCCTAAGGTCTACCCATTCCCTATGGGTATCCCATCCATTATGTCATCCCTCTTCCCTTGGCCTACTCCTTCCCCTAGGTCTACCCCTGCCCTAGGGCTATCCCTTCCTCTAGTTCTATTCTTTCCCCTATGTCTACTCCTCCCCCAGGTCTACCCTTTTCACTAGGTCTACCCTTTTCACTAGGTGTACCCTTCCCCAAGGACTTTCCCTTCCCTATGGGTATTCCATCCTTTATATCACCCCTTCCTGTAAGTCTACCCCTTCCGTTAGTTCTACTCCTCCCCTAGGTCTACCCCTTCGTCTACGTCTACACATTCCTCTAGGTGTACCCATCCCCCTTGGTCTACCCCTTCTCCCAATCTTCCCCTCCCCTATGTCTACCCCTTCCTATAGATCTATCCCTTCCACTAGGTCTACCCCTCTCCTTTGGTATACCCCTTCCCCTAGATCCACCCCTTGGTCTACCCCTCCCTAAGGTATTACCCTTTCTCAATGTCTACCCCTAGTTCCTCGGTCTACCCATTCCCCCAATTCTACTTCTCCCTTAGATCTACCCTTTCCCTTAGGTCTATCCCTTCATATGGGTCTACCCCTCCCCTAGGTCTATCCCTTCATATGGGTCTACCCCTTCCCATAGGTCAACCACGCCTTTAGTTCTACCCCTCCCACCCCTTCCCTGAGCACTTATCCATTCTCATATTTCAATTTTTATTTTTAGCTTTAATTCAGTAATGGCGGGACCTGATAAAGGAAACGGTAATACAAAGAAGCTTTTAAAACGCCTTATTACAAGTAAGAAAATAGCTCAGTAAGAATCCCAACGAGTAGCTTACCAGTAATTGTTCCGGGAAATAATTTTGGCACAATATTGAAAAACTTGTTTTTATTATAGTCTTTATATAAGTTTCATCTAAATGACTTTCATTGGAAATGCGCTGAGTAGTGTTTCGATGTTGTTCCCGTTGAACACACTGAGAAAATAACTTTTAAATAGAGAGCATTATTATTATATGTCTTGAGTGACCATATATATATATATATATATATATATATATATATATATATATATATATATATATATAATTAATACAATTATGAAGATATATTGGCAGTTTCCGTTTTATCTCTTTCCTAAGTTCCTCCATTGAGAGTGAGGCGTCCTTTTTCTTCTCGCTAAGTTCAATATCATTTATATCTGTTTTATTCAATTCTCAATGAAATAACTAGATTCAGTTCTGACTCGGAAACCTTTACAATGAATGCAAAATGGTTTCATGGATATCAACATTTTACTGTAGATATAATAAAAATGTATAATAATAGATTGATTTTGTTATTAAAACCACACAAAGCAAAGATAAAATAATGATAATGTTAATAATTTCTAAAAAGTGATAGTAAATATAGCATTCAAAATCATTATTTGTTCTCCCTTCAAAGTCAGAGTAAAAAAGGCAACCACTCGTAGGCCTTCACCATAGATATCACCTCTAGATACCGCGTTGGCCAATGTTAGGGCATACGTGAAGACTGCAGCCGTCTTCCCCCGGTGAAAGGTCTATATATTTAGACCTTGGCTTAGTAGACATGTACAGGGGCTGCATGGCATTCAATGGAAATAATTGTCGCGCTCACAGTTTACCGCAAAACAGGTGGATGCCGCTTCGAGGTTTACCCAGCCAATATTCAGATATGTTACACTGAATACTCAAACATATAAATAATATTAGCTATTTATGTATATATACATTTATATTTACATACATGTATATATAAAGAACATGCAATCCATATATATATATATATATATATATATCGATATATATATATATATATATATATATATATATATATATATATATATATATATATATATATATAAAGCAAAGTGTTTGTCCGGGTTTGCCCAGCCTCCGCGTTTGTCCGCCTTTCCTCCTTGCTATATCCTATAACTGACTGAGTTCTATTTATTCCCCAAAGACCAAGCAACTACCCATGTTCATCTTCTGCTGAGTCATGCGGTTTCACGTTAAGGATTTCTGCCGTTAAAGAATAATGGAGTCTATGTATGCCAGAGAGAGAGAGAGAGAGAGAGAGAGAGAGAGAGAGAGAGAGAGAGAGAGAGAGAGAGAGAGAGAAATTATTTCAGGACATTGTATCACCTCATAAAAGCAAAGCCTTTCGTGATGGAAATCGCCATAAACTCTCTCATCCACAGAAATTGGCATCAAGTTCCTCATCTATCACTTCTGATACTGTGATGTAAGTTCCCTCTGTTTAATTGTAATTTCATGAATAATACATTTAAAAAAATGTTTGTTGATTTTATTAATTCATAGGTAAAAATGTTGTATATATGTATATATATATATATATATATATATATATATATATATATATATATATATATATCCATTGAATACGTGTTCTGGTGTTCCTCAATGTAGTCTGCTTGCTTGGCCTATTACTTTTCATACTATATACACATGCCTTGTGGTTTGGCCTAGAAAACAAGCTTGTTTATATGCAGCTGATGCTACTCTCCTTGCATCAGTTCCATCTCCTGAATGTAGATCTGGGGTTGCTAAATCCCTTTATAGAGATCTAGCTAAAGTAGAATGGCTCCTCAACATCCGGATCTCAGTATTGATAATGTTTCCTTAACTTTTAAAATTTTAAGAGTGATTCTCGACAGCAAATTCACATCTGAGAAACACATTAGGTCTGTGTCTTCTTCAATTGCTTAAGAAGATTGACATTTTGAGAAAGTCTTTTAAAATTTTCGGTGATCAATTAATTCTTAAGTATGTTAATTCTTTCATTCTACCTTGTTACGAGTATTGATCTCCTGTCTAGTCTTCAACTGCTGATTCTCATCTTAATTTGTTGGAAAGAAACTAACGGTCTATTAAATTTCTTATTCCTGATTTAGATATTAATCTCTGGCATCATTGTCCAATTAGTTCTTTATGCATTTTGCATAAGATTTTTTTTTTATATAAATCTGATCATCATTTACATTTAGATCTTCCCAAACAATTCCATCATGTTCGTAATACTAGGCATGCAGGTAATTCTATTAGTAAGGCCTTCTCCATCATGAGGTTCAATACCACACAGTACTCTAGAAGTTTTGTTCCAGGTGTGACCATTTTGTGGAATGATCTTCCTAATCGGTCAGTTGAATCAGTAGTACTTCAATAGTTCAAACTTGACGCAAATGTTTTTATGTTGAACAGGCTGACATAAGTCTTTTTATATTTTATATGTGAAATGTCTGTTTTAATGTTGCCAATGAGTTGAAAATATTTTATTTTAATTGTTCATTACTTCCGATATCATTTATGTATTTCCATATTTTCTTTTTTTCACTGGGCTATTTTTCTCTGTTGTAGCCCTTGGGCTTAAAGCATCTTGATTTTCCATAGAAGGTTTTTGCTCAGCCAATAATAATAATAATAATAATAATAATAATAATAATAATAATAATAATAATAATATAATCACCATTGATTCATTATGTATGATCTAATTTATTTTTATTTCTTTCATTGTTCTTCCTATTTTCTCTGTTCTGTAACAAAAGAATTCATCTGACTTTCCACACTTTATTTAGACTGAGGATGGTTGTCTTCTTGGTTCATAGTTGTTTTCTTGCCAAGTGTGGATTGGTGATGGTGGGAGACTATTTGTATAAGTGGCCTTGACTACTAAAAGTTTGCTGATATTGGTGATACACAAAGCCTTAACCCTTTCCCCACGTTCAGGTATTCCCACACAGAAAGTGGCCACACACGAAGACACACACACACACACATATATATATATATACATATATATATACATACATATATATATATGTATATATATATATATATATATATATATATATATACATATTTGTACAAACACACACATGCACGCACACACACACACACACACACATATATATATATATATGTGTGTGTGTGTGTGTGTGTGTTTATATATATATATCTACACACAAAAACAAACAAACACACACACATATATATATATATATATATATATATATATATATGTGTGTGTGTGTGTGTGTGCATGTGTGTTTGTACAAATTTATTCATATATATATATATATATATATATATATATATATATATATATATATATATATATATATATATATGAATAAATTTGTACAAACACACATGCACACACACACACACACACACATATATATATATATATATATATATATATATATATATATATATATATATGTGTGTGTGTGTGTGTGTTTGTTTGTTTGTTTGTTTTTGTGTGTAGATTGTTTGTGTGTGTATATATATATATATATATATATACATTATATATATATGTATATATATTTATATATATATATATATATATATATATATATATATATATATATAGTTTTATCAATAGATAGAAATAGTGAAAACCCCGATCTTTCAAGGTCAGTGCAGTATTACCAAGTCTGTACTTTTCTGTTTGTGAGGTTTTCATCTTCATACCTTATCACCATAGTTTTAAAACCAAAGATGAGTAACGAATTATCAAATAAAACATTAGATAATTGTCTTCGGCAAACTAGAAAATGGACGAAATTCAAAACTTGAAAGCCATTGAAATATAAAGATAAAATTGTCACTGAAGAAAAAAAATGATAGATATAATAAATCGTAAGTAAAAACATAATAGGGTTGAAAAACCGATAGCTTTTACTTGATCGATATTGTGAATGAGTTTGTAGCAAAGAATCATCATCGTCAGTGTGCTTTGGTAAATTCACCCCATAGGCCTACCGGCATTTTATGATAGCTATTGTGTACATTTTGTTATTGGTCGCATAAGATTCGTCCAAAAATATGAATTTGTCGTTGCTAGAATCTGTTTTCCGAGGTCAGGAAACCGTTCTTTTTTGTTGTCCAAACTCGCTTATTAATCTTTCTTCTTAGTTGTGGCGCTCTTTCTTTGCCCTCTTTATATCCTCATCTTATCTTCTTATCTAACTGATTTTATTCTTTCATTAACGCATTTAAACTGTATAACTGTCTATACATGTCTGAAACACTTGGGATTTCCTCTGCTCCTTTCTTGTTGCTCCTCACTTTATTCAGAGGAAATTTTGCACACAAGCAAAATAACCCATCGATATCTTCCGTTTTCTTTATCGTCCTCAATAGGGATTTTAGGACGAAAGATTCTTATATAATCGGTTATCTATTATTATAGAAATTATTGGAACGTAGGAAAAATATGAATTAACTTGTTAAATATATCATTTAATCCAATGAAAACAATGAATCTTAAATTGGGGAGTTAAATGATAAAAATTCCACATAATAATGTTAAATGTTAAGTTATTGCAAATTTATTTTGATCTGTAGTGAGCAGGAAAAAAAGCAGGTTATGCATATTCCTTCCGTGTTAATATCTTATTTTTGGTGTAAACCAACATTCATACAATCTTTGTTGTTAGAGATATTGTGCAACAGTTGTCTATGGGACTTTTAACTTCTGTCTATCAGGAATTCAAAGATTTTGAGTTTTCATTCTCTTGATCATGAAAAAAATCTTTATTGTCTTGAAGAAAGTTTGATATTAATTTTATCCCATTCTACCTTGAACTCAGTCGAGATAATCATAGTTACATAACTTCTTGAGAGAAGAAAAATGGTTTGGTAATTTCAGTGATGTCAACTGTATGAGGATAGAGGAGAATGTGGAAAGAATAGGTCAGACTATTCTGAGTATGTGTCGGCAAAATTGAAATGAGCCGTAACCAGAGAAATGGATCGAATGTAGTACTGTCCGGCGAGAATATAGATGACAGATTTTTAAGTTGGTAACGATACATCCTTTTAGCTTGCTGCCTTTTGTTTACCTTCATTTTCGTAAAAAGACTCAATTGTAACATCACTAACGTCCTTTTACTCTCGACGATGCATCATGCGTAGGACCTCGTGTGGAGGCTCCCTCAAGTGTACCTCTCCCTCCTTGGTCTAACCCTTTCCCTAGATCTACACCTTCTAGATCTACCCATCCCCTAGGTCTAGCCCTTTTTCTAGGTCTAGCCCTTCATCTAGGTCTACCCTTTCCCCTAGGTCTACTTCTACCCCTTCCTTTATGTCTACCTCTTCCTCTCGGTCTACCCCTCCCCCTTGCTCTACCCCTTCCCCTAAATCTACCCCTCCGTAGATCTCCCTTTTCCCATAAATCTATCCCTTCCTCTAGGTCTACCCCTCCCCTTGGTATACCCCTTCCCCTAGATCTACCCCCTAGGTCTACCCAATTCTATATATCTACCCCCTCCACATAGGTCTACTCCTCCCCTAGGTTGACCTCTTCCTCTAGGTCTCCTCTTCCTCCTAGTTCTACCCCTCACCCCTTTGTCTACCCCTTCCCCTAGGTATACCATCTCCTAGGTCTACCCCTTTCCCTAGGTCTTCCCCTTGTTGTAGGTCTACCCATTCTCCTAGGTCTACCCCTTCCCTAAGATTACCCTTTACTCTAGGTCTATTCTTTCCTCTAGGTCTACACTTTCCCCTAGGTTTACCCCGTTCTCTAGGTTTAATTCCCCACTTGGTCTACTCCTTCCACCTAGATCAACCCCTCCCCTAGGTTTACCCCTTCCACTAAGCTACCCCTTCAACTAGGTCTACCCCTTTCCATAGGACTTCGACTCCCTTAGGTCTACCCCTTCTCCTATGTCTACCCCTATTCTTGGTCTACTCTTTCCTCTAGGTGTATCCCTCCCAACTTGGTCTACCCCTTCCCCTAGGTCTACCCCTTCCCCTAGGTCTACCCCTTCCTCCAGGTCTACCCCTTCCGCTAGGTCAACCTTTTCCCGTAGGTCTAGCTCTACCTCACCTTGGTCTACTCCTTCCCCTCTGTCTACCCCTCTCTCCAAGTCAACCTCTCCCTTAGGTCTACCACTTCTGTAGCTCTAACCCTTCATCTAGGTCTACCCCTCCCATAGGTGTACTCCTCCCTCTAGGTCTACACCTTCTTCTATGCCTACCCCTTCCTCCTTGATCTACCACATTTGGTCTACCCCTTCCCTAAGTCTAACCCTCACATGTTTCTACCGCATCCTCTAGGTCTACCCCTTCATCTAGGTGTATCCCTAACCTAGGTCTACCCCTTCTTTTAGGTTTACTTATTCCACCTTGGTCTATCTCTCCCGGACTCTACCCCTATCCTTTAGGTCTACCCCTTTTCCCATGTCTACCCCATCCCCTAGGAGTACCCCTTCCTCTAGGTCTACCGTTCCCTTTTGTCTATCCCATCTTTTACAGTATGTCACTCCTCCTTCCTTGGACTACTCCTTCCCCTAAGTCTACCCTTCCCTAGGTCTACCCCTTCCTCTAGCTCTACCCCTTCCTCTATGTATATATGTATATATGCTGTACTGCTACAAGGATCACGTGAATGGTATTCACAAAAGCCAGTAGGAAATAATGAAAAGCTTTAGTACCAAGCGCTTTCGTGCATTTTTAATACACTTCTTCAGGGTACAATAAAAAGTGAGACATAGTTGAAGGACGCCAATAAGTAAGATAGAATAATAATAAAGAAAAAAAAACAATAAGAGAAATGATAGAAAAACCTAGTCAGCTAACTAGCATTGTCAAACAATCAAACAACCCACAGCCATAATTTGTACTAGAATGTTAATTGGTCATAAACACAAACCAGGTAAACATAAATTATATAATTTTAAATTTTGGAACAATATTGGTCATGATGAAATTATCCA
>NW_027168481.1:1727500-1735000 GCF_036898095.1 Palaemon carinicauda | reverse complement strand
TTTACATATGAAATATCTGTTTTAATTTTGTTATGGTTTTTGAAATATTTTATTTGTTCAGTACTTCTTATATCGTTTATTTATTTCCTTAATTCCTTTCCTTACAGGGCTATTTTTCCCTCTAGAAGCCCTTGGACTTATAGCATCTAGCTTTTCCAACTAGGGTTGTACCTCAGCTAGTAATAATAATAATAATAATAATAATAATAATATGAGCATATATATATATATATATATATATATATATATATATATATATATATATATATATGTTATATATAAAGGGATGCATTTGGTGTTACTGTTGTATATATGTTTATACACACACACACACACACACACACACATATATATATATATATATATATATATATATATATATATATATATATATATATATATATACACACACTTTTTTGCGACCCGTCAAAAGTGACGTCTACATATTTGGATATATAGACACACCCCTCTCCCCTGGGTAAGACTACTCCCTTTCTTCCTAAACGAACACAGTTCTTCGAATATGTTTTACCTCGAAATAGTTGAAAGGATTTTCTGCTTTTGTTAAGGAATGATGATGTGATCGATGACCACATCAAAGCCTTCGACAACTTTGCTTGGAGGAAGGAATGCAAGTCGAGCCGAAAGTATGCGCATGTTCAGAGCAGACTCTGTGTCGTTCTCCTAATGTGATTTGAGTCCATATTCATCCATATTAATCTCGGAATCTTGTCATTTTTTTCAAGCTATAGCTAAGAAAATTGGCCTTTTTCCCTCATTCCAATTTTATTTTTATTCATTCTGGATCTTTCTATCTTGTTTGTGGACGTCTATAATCGAAAATAGATTTGAAGATGCATTGAACGTTAGACCGGTGTAAAGGTTTCAAACTACCCCCAGTTTCAAGTTAACTCCCCCCCCCCCCCCGGATAACTTGAAACCGGTTTTAGATTACTGGGGGGGAAGGGTGTTAGTTTGGAACCGGTTTCAAGGTAACCCCCCTGTTTTCAAGTTACCTCCCCCCCCCCGCCCCCACCCAGTAGACTACAATAAAGTAACAATCGTTTTGAATTATTTTTTTTTTATTAATAACAAAGCCTAAAAGTACATATTAAGGAACCACTTGGCGTTGATGTGCAAGTTCATGAACAGTGAACAAAGGAATGAATAGAATTGTTCATCGTGAAGCATTTGTCAAACTTAAATGAAATAACTGGAATGAATAATTCATATAAAACGAAGATTTTTTTTCTGTGATATTTTGTCCCGTGAGATTTTGTTCTAGGGGATTTTTTTCCAGTCAGATTTTGTCCCATGTGATTTCGGCCCGTGAAATTTTGTCCAGTCAGATTTTATCCTATGTGATTTTGTCCTATGGGATTTTGTCCAGTGAGATTTTTTCTTGTGAGATTTTGTTCTGTTAGATTTTGTCCCATGAGATTTCGTCTGGTAAGATTTTGTCCTACCTGATTTTGTCTCTTGAGATTTTGTCTAATGGTATTTTGTCCCGTGAGATTTTGTCCAATGTGATTTTGTCCCGTAAGATATTGTTTAGTCAAATATTGCCTATGTGATTTTTCCTATGGGAATTTGTCCAGTTAGATTTTGTCCCTTGAGATTTTGTCCAATCAGATTATGTCCTGTGTGATCTTATCCCGTCAGATTTTTAGCTTTTTTATTTACATGCAAAAAAAAAGAAAAACAAGAAGTGTTGAATATAATGAAAGCATTGGCATGACTTGATCTTCATCTGAATAATATGGATAAACTTTAAACTTCATAAAGTCTAGTCCTAATATCTTGAGTTGAAACTCTATTCAAAATGACTTCACTGCACTGGAGAAAAATGTGTTTGTACGACAGTTTCACCATTATTATAAATTACGTTTATATACATAAAATACCGAACTAAATCTAGATATTCCTTCTCAATTGCCATGCTTTCATAGGCTCTGTCAGTTTACATCTTCATGTGTCAAAATGACAACATCTCACCCACAACATAAGATGAACATTTTAACCACATCTAAGAACACAATCTTAACTAATTCGTGTACCTGAGACTACTCCCTCATTGTTCAAAATCTGTCGGGAAAATATCACACAGGACAAAACCTGATTCTGTCTCGGTTTTTAAATGTATGTTTCAAGTCAGCCAGTAAAACGAAACCCTCTACGAAGAGCGTTTGACTTCCTGTTAATTCGATCTGCAGAACCATCTCTAGTCTATACCATTAACGAATATTTACCTCAAGAAAACTTTACCAAAACTTTTTAACCAAGAGAGAGAGAGAGAGAGAGAGAGAGAGAGAGAGAGAGAGAGAGAGAGAGAGAGAGAGAGAGAGAGAGAGAGAGAACCTTACCTTACCTTATTGCCTTATTCTATGTTTGGGTTCCCCCAGGTCCTTCAGTGTGAGGCACCTCGTATGTCCACCAGTGAGTTGCTAATGCATCTTCCGGTGTATTTTGCATTTTCCAGTCTTGGATGGTCTGGGATGCATCTTAGGTATTTATCGAGCTTATTCTTAAACACATCTACGCTCACTACTAATATGTTTCTTAGATGAGCTGGCAGTGCATTAAATAGTCGCTGCATTATCGATGCTGGTGCGTAGTGGATTAATGTCCTGTATGCCTTCCTTAGTTTCCTGGTATAGTTTTTGGCACTATTAATCTACCTCGACTTGCTCTTTCTGTTATTTTTAGATCCATGATGTTTTCAGTAATTTCTTCTATTTGCTTCCATGCTTGTATTATCATGTAGAGTTTTCTTCTCCTTTCTAGACTGTATAGTTTTAAAAATTGCAGTCTTTCCCAGTAGTCAAGGTCCTTAACTTCTTCTATTCTAGCAGTATAAGACCTTTGTACACTCTCTATTTTTGCAATATCCTTTTGGTAGTGTGGGTACCATATCACATTGCAGTACTCGAGTGTACTACGTACATAAGTTTTGTAAAGCATAATCATGTGTTCAGCTTTTCTTGTTTTAAAATGTCTGAATAACATTCCCATTTTTGCTTTACATTTAGCCAACATTATTGCTATTTGGTCGTTGCATAACATATTCCTATTTAACATTACACCAAGGTCTTTAATTGCTTCCTTGTTTGTGATTTTCTCGTTATTAGGTCCCTTGTATGCATATACAAGGCAGAGAGAGAGAGAGAGAGAGAGAGAGAGAGAGAGAGAGAGAGAGAGAGATTACACGTCATATTAATAATTGTAGGCAATTCTAACCTATGAAAGAATTAAAATAGCTTTGCTTCGCTCAACAAAGTACTATTCACAAGTATATAAACTTTTCTCCCTATACGCTCAGAATTATCACTAAAGATCTCTCATGATAAGTAATACTGACGATCATATTCTCTCTATGATAAGTAATAAAGAAGACTATGTACAAAAGAAAAGATATTTGTTGAAAGGAGTGACAGTAGTAGATGGCAACATCCATACAAACTCCACGTGCAGTAACGATCAAAATAATTTCATAATATATTGATATTTCAAATTTCTGTGATCATTTGCTATTAAACCGATAAAATTTTAATTCTATTCTGAAATTAATGTAAAATATACATTTATCAAAATAACATACATTACCAGGAGGATTTGATTATTTCTTTATGTGATATCTAATTAATTGCATAAGCATTTTGTCCCTAAAATCGAGGGGCTAATTTGCTTCTGTAGAAGTTGCTCGGAATGAGATGAGCATCAACAAGAAAGGAGCTGAGGAAATCACTAGTGTTTCAGACTAAGTAATGATAGGAAAGCAACAGCACCATCTCTGGAGCCTCTACCATCACGGGACCGATGATCCTCCTGTATCAAACATAAAAGCTTTACTTAATCAAACTCTATAGACCTTAATATAGAGCTTTGCTTTACCAATGGGCTAAGAAAAACGGCCCAAGTTATGATGGAGGTCACTGTGAAGTGATGGCGGCTTTCTTCGTGGTGTCAAAGTCCCGGAAGGACGAGATGCTATTTTCCTTTTAGTGTCCGTCAAAATAATCATATCTCCTACAGGAATATGATTTAATTTATATTTGCTGCATAGTAAGTTTTAGTCGAGGTAAAGGTATGCTCTCTCTCTCTCTCTCTCTCTCTCTCTCTCTCTCTCTCTCTCTCTCTCTCTCTCTCTCTCTCTCTCTCTCTCTCTCTTAATGCCATTAATATGAAAGAATAATGTAATTTGTGTAAAGAAATACGATTCGAATATCCGAGGAAATAAAGAAAACAGAATCGTGGCTTCTACATCCATATGTTTTAAGCGTTGTATTGTAGGCCTATGTCACATTGCAGTCAGCAGGAAATTCGTTGCGTTTGTGCAGATGTTCTAAAATCCAGCAATTATAATTCTCGCGTGTTTCTTCAGTTGCAGCAAATACGATCAATTTAAGTGTACAAACGATTACGCAATTTCCCCTGAGTTTAGACTCGCACGTTCAGAATCTTAGGCCAATTTTTTTCTCTTAATTTCATATATATATATATATATATATATATATATATATATATATATATATATATATATTATAAAACATGGTCTAAGAGTATTGTTTAGACAGTCAAATAGCTACGAATAAACAACAGCTGTAGTGAAATATTAGAAATTATTTGGGACTGTTCGATGGGATATTCTAGGTTGGATATTCAAGTACATGAATGGAAATATTTATAGGACAAACAAATATCGAGTATTGAAGTTGAAGGAGGAAATTCTTTCATCTTTTAAGCACATCTCACTGACCCAGGGTTCAGACTAAAGTTCCGACTACTGAAAGAAGGACATGATGTTGTTATAGATAATAGTATGTTTCTGATCGTTTTCTACTTCTTGCAACGCACCAGAGAACCCGTTGCCTACTGCCAAGGTATTTCTAAGTCATAATTGAAAGCAAGGTTCCAAACAGTATTGCTCTCATTGCAGAGCAAAGATAATAGATGGGCTTAGCTATTCAAGTAATTGTCTTCTTCTTCTTCTTCTTCTTCTTCTTTCGAACTTATTAGTTGGAAAAGCAAGATGCTATAAGCTTCTATTTATATTTTATTCTTTTTTGTACAGTACATTAACACAAAATTTTTATCAATTATTTTATAAATAAACTATTTGTTTTTCAAATCAGATCTAAAAAAAAAAAGGTAAATGTCCAGGAGAAGGCCGCACCCGTTATTCAAGTATTAACGACGAAAAAAGGCAAAAAACGATGGTTAGAAACATGAGGAAATGAATAAAAAAGAAGCTGAGACTTACTCTTACACACAAAATGTAAACATAAACCTTCTACTACAATTATTAGTCAGTGTAAAATACAGTTTAATCCGCCAAAAATTGTAACAAAGGGTTTCTCAACTGATTCTGGTAGTTTTAATGTACTTTTTAACATACTAAAAGTTTACCAAACTATGACCACCGGAAAAGAGTTTTTTTTTTTCAAGATGGCGTCCAAGATGACCGCCAAAACCTTTGAACGATCATAACTCTATAACTATCAACTCAAATTTGATGATCTTGGTGTCTATGCTTACATTTTTGGGGGCAAAGAACACATTAAGACAACTAGGGATATCGCTGATATGTTAAATCATTATGAAATTGGATTCTTGACCTTCAGATGTTCACTATCACCTAATACATAAACATTTACAACAAGTAATAGTTAAAAGAATTCATTCTTAGATGTATAATGATAGCAGACTAATTATGAGCGTCTTCTATAGGGTTGTTAACTTACAGTACTCATGTTTATATAACCTTCTAATTATATCAAATCCTAATTACTCTTAACAGAGCCTTATATTTCAAGTACTTGGTTACATTAGTTAATAACACTTTTATTCGCCTAGAACAAGCTTCAGAGTTTCAATTTTGAGTGTCATCCTCCTCCTCAGTATCAACCTCTCGAGTGTTGTTTGGATTGTTACAGTTTTCAGTCTGGCAAGGGCCTCATACACCAGTGCAAGGGAGTCCATAACGTCTGCAACTGCATCGAGATAATCTGCATCCCTCTGAACAGTTGCAATGGATAATTTTCAAGAGTTTGTCAGGTGCAGCATTGTTTTGGGTCATAACTGGAACTAACTGATCATTCTTGAGTTTCCATCCCCATTCAATTTGCTTCATTTCACTTGCCTTTCCCATCCATACCATAGTTTGGAAGTACACACGTTGGGTATGGAAACTTGTTTCTGATGATGTTGGGGGAAGCCTTTCAGGAGTGACAAATGCTTGTCCTTCTATTCCCGTCTGTTTATGGAATTTCTATGCCAGTCTACACCTGCAAATTTTCGTAGTTCGTCAATCTATTTTCTTCTCCTCCTGTTGCTTCTTTAGTAATCTCTTGGGACCCATCCTGTTATCCTTGATGTCCATCTATTATCAATCCTTCTCATTATATTTCCTGGCGATGTCCATTTCTTTTTCTTACTTGTTAGAATATCTTCCACTTAGTTTGCTCTCGTATCTATGTTTTTGTTTTCCTTTCTCTTAGTGTTATTCTCATCATCATTCTTTCCACAGCTCTTTGAGTTGTAACTAGATTACAACCCTGCCTGGTGATCTTCCGGACTGGGGTTCGAGTCCTGCTCAAGTTTGGTAGTTTCTTGTATTATCTGCAAACCTACCATCCTTGTAAGCTCGGGCTGGCAGTGTTTGGGGAAGCCTATATGTCTTCCTGCTGAGTCATCAGCAGCAATTGCCTGGCCCTCCCTGGTCCTAGCTTGGGTGGAGGGAGGGCTTGGGCTAGCTAGGGCATTGTCACCTTCACTTGCCTCTGACATTCACGAACGACCTTTAATCCTATCCCCTTTTCAAGCCGGATAAGAGACCAGGGTTGAGGATGGAGGCAATAGCTGAATCCATTTTTTTTCTGATTCGACTCAAGTTTATTCTTTAGCAGCTTTTTCTAGAACTCCATTCTTTAAAGCAAGTAAGCTTCCTTTTATAAAGTTTCATGTTTGAAATATTTTTGTTTTCCATTCAGTTAGATCTTGGCTCTATCTACTTCTATTCATCCAGGTTCCTTTGCGTATTGATATAAATAAGGCCTTGTGTTCCCCAGGCTATAAGTAAATGTAGGCCCGACCATCAGAATACTTGTAACCTAAATGTTTTACTTCATTATATATTAGAGAAGGTAAATCATAATGTAAGCGGCTCTATCACCACGTTGGGATAGTTTAAGGCAAGCTTCTAAGGATCTGCAAACATTCTTTAAAAAGTAACTGTCAATTCATTGTGATGCACATTTTGATATATAGAGGACTGGCTGGTTTTCCATACTCCATAGTATACTAAACAGTTTATCTTTTAGTCAGAATGTGCGATCATGTGTACCAATTTTAGACGATAAAAGTGGACACTGAAGGTGAACAATGTGTTTAACACCTGTGTATTTGAAAGAAGATTTTTTTCTTTAAATTCCTCTACCCATAATGGGCAATAACTTCTTTAAATTCCTATACCCATAATGGGCAAACACTTCTTTGAATTCC